>NC_034200.2:17171577-17471577 GCF_002021735.2 Oncorhynchus kisutch | reverse complement strand
ACGGAATTCAAAAGTCTTTCAGAATTTGGTCAGATATATTTGGATGTGTAGTGTCAGTGTTTGTTGCTGGCATGTCATACCTAAGTTTGCTTATCTTGCCAATTAAAAAGTCATTAAAGTAGTTGGTGTCGTGTCTTTGGCTATGCCGGATTAAGTGATATGACATGCTATTCTGTAAAATAATTTCTCTGTAAGTAATATTACCAGATTAAGTCGGGGCACCACGAAAGAATGTTTATAGAGCTCTTATCTTACGAATAAACTCTGCTACATAAGTAGAAGTCAAAATTTAATCGTCACCTTATTTCAGTCTCATCTGAAAGTTGTAAATGGTTGGTTATCTTCACAAACCCTGGCTATCAAGTTGAATCAGCAATATAACATTTGGTTTAATTATTTATTTACTAAATACCTAAATAATCACACAGAATTACATATACAAAGAATGTATCAAACATTGATTACAAAGTATGTCATAAAGGAAAACGTCCCTAGCGGACTGAACAGATATGACAGCTGGTTACACAAAGAGAGGGGGGTTGGGTTTGAGTGAAAGAGCGGGAAGACTGAGTAACAAAGGGAGATGCTATGCTATCGTAAATACTGTATCTTATCCTTTCTAAATTACTGCCCATTTGAAAAAGGAGAATGCAATAAATATTTACTCTGAACTGTGCTTCGGTAGATTGTTCATAGATGGGAGATCGGGTGGTCCAGCATGGATCTCTGGTCCTCTGAAGACTGTCTAGTGTTGAACTGGAGCGTGGTAGAATGGATACTCTATCCGCCCTCTCCTAGCCCACGTTTAGCGGGCGGAGGGGGTAGCACTTCTTTAGTGAATAAAAGTTCCAAGTTGCCATACTTCAAGCTCATGCGATATTCTGGCTGGTATAGTCGAAATTCATCCTTCTGGCGTGTAGGTCATCACCTTCACATTGAAATTCTATGCCAATTTCGTTCGTTTCTTGCTGATGTTGGCTTAGTTCTGTAGGTGGTCTTTGTCCTTTCAAAATGGGGACTGCCAGTCCGCACGTCCTTGGAACAGAAAGTTACATTTTCGTCAACAGGTTTATATAGTGGTGAAAGGAAGGGCGTGTTTCATAGTTTATACAACCCATGTCTGTTCACTTGGGTGGGGCCTCTGAGTGAGCAGAGTTTACAACCCATGTCTGTTCACTTGGGTGGGGCCTCTGAGTGAGCAGAGTTTCTCTATGATAAACCGTTCTCTCATTTATTAAGCTAAATTACATTTCACAAATAGTTTTTATTAAAAAATTTAAATTGCACAACAATTCCATGTGAATTTGATAACTAGAATGTGCCGACTTTCCAAGATAAAGTTTATGTCGTCCTGTCATCAGTAATAATGTCTCAGACGCCAACTGATCTGACATCATATTCATTAAGTACCAACGCATATTTTCAACTGATTGGATTACCGAAATATGGTTCAGTTTCCCACCTTTTGATGTTCCAAGAATCTCAACGTTAACAAAGAGCTTTTTCAAGAGTCAACTCTTTAGAGTAGAGAGAGAGAAACGGGGAGGGGGTGAGGGGGTATTTATGGGGGTCATAAACCTCCCCCATCAAGCCAACGTGATGACATTGGCAATATCACTGCGTTTTGTGATGAATGAGCCATCTGATTCAATGAATGATGGAGCCGAGTTTGCCTTTTTTCACAAAATTGAATTTAAGACAGACGCTTAAGGATTTTTATTGTCATTCTTTATATCATTTATTTTTGTTTCATAGTATAGTTTATTTTTCTTTCTATTTAGTTTAGTCACATGATTTCTTGATTTGCAGTACATCTGCCAGTCAGTTGGGCTGCCAGACTTATTTGTAATACCTTTTGCCTCATCCCTCTCAACCATTCCATTTTTAAATTCCTCATCAATCCAAGGGGATTTAACTGTTTTTACAGTCATTTTCTTAATCGGTGTGTGCTTATTAGTAACTGGAATAATCCGTTTCTATCATGACTCAGGATATGACCCAGATGCAGACACGGGAGGCGGATAGTACAGTTCTCAATCATGTATTATAACACGGAGCAAAGGGCAGGTCGAGGGCAGGCAGAAGTTCATAATCTGGTCACAGAGTCAGACAGGTACAGGATGGCAGGCAGGCTCGGGGTCAGGGCAGGCAGAAGTTCGTAATCTGGTCAAAGAGTCAGACAGGTACAGGATGGCAGGCAGGCTCGGGGTCAGGGCAGGCAGAAGTTCGTAATCTGGTCACAGAGTCAGACAGGTACAGGATGGCAAGCAGGCTCGGGGTCAGGGCAGGCAGAGGTTCGCAATCAGGTCAGAGTCAGACAGGTACAGGATGGCAGGCAGGCTCGGGGTCAGGGCAGGCAGAAGTTCGTAATCTGGTCAGAGTCAGACAGGTACAGGATGGCAGGCAGGCTCGGGGTCAGGGCAGGCAGAGGTTCGCAATCAGGTCAGAGTCAGACAGGTACAGGATGGCAGGCAGGCTCGGGGTCAGGGCAGGCAGAGGTTTGCAATCAGGTCAGAGTCAGACAGGTACAGGATGGCAGGCAGGCTCGGGGTCAGTGCAGGCAGAATGGTCAGAACCAGGAAAAACTAGGAAACAGAATTAGAGAACCAGGAAGGCGGGAAAGAACGCTGGTAAGACCTGACAAGACAAGACAAACTGGCAACAGACAAACAGAGAACACATGTATTTTTTCATAGGGGATAATGGAGAAGATGGGTGACACCTGGAGGGGGGTGGAGACAAGCACAAGGACAGGTGAAACAGATCAGGGTGTGACAATTTCATAAATGTGTCATGTGCAGTGCCTGGTTGCTTCTCATTATACAAAACAGACCAGCAAATATTCTTTACATCATCAACATGTGAATCACTACAAAACATATTGTATGACCTCTCATACACCGTATTTGGCCCAGCATTTAAACCTTTGGTTTCAGATATGGCTAATTTATCACTACATCACTACATCCTATGGAATTGGATACTGCTTTAAAGTACATTTCGGCAACATTAGTAAATATGTGATCAATACATGTTGATGATTTCATTCCTTTGCTGTTTTTAAATACCCCGGTAGGTTGTCTGACAACCTGAACCAGGTTGCAGGCACTGGTTACAGTGTGAAGTTTTCATTGAGTGGGCAGCTTGATGAGAGCCAGTAAATCACCCAGAAAATATACTTCTTTGTTGATATCACATACATTAACAAGCATTTCCCACATACTATCCAGATACCTACTGTTAGCAATGGTGGTCTATAACAGCTTCCCACAAGAATTGGCTTAAGGTGACTGTACCTCAGTCGATGATGTGGAATACGCTGGGTCTCTTCACTGCTCTCCCCTCACTACTGAGCTGTTAGAACCTCTCCTTGCATCTTTGATGTGCAGTTAGGCTTTGTAGAGAGAGAGAGAGAGAGAGAGAGAGAGAGAGAGAGAGAGAGAGAGAGAGAGAGAGAGAGAGAGAGAGAGAGAGAGCGCAACAGTGCTAGAAGAGTGTGGAGAGAGGTGGTAGAGAGAGAGAGAGAAAGAGGATGAGGGAGAAGTGGAAGAAGGATAGAGTGACAGAAGCACAGCTGGAGAGAGATGTTTGAATAATGTACTTTCATATCTGAGAACACCCTTCCAAAGGATGAACCAAAAGAAAAATGTGGCGTCTCACCATGAGATCTCTACACTCTGATGTACCCTAGTCAGAAAATCCTAGAGGATTACTGATTTTTCTAATAGAATCCTATAGGATTCTCACAATCCGATATGATTTTGTGTCAACTCTAACAGAATCCTTTGAAATAAAAACGAATCCTATTGGATCCTGTAGGATTCTCGCAATCCTATAGGGTGTTGTGTCACCTGTACTAGAATCCTATTAGAAATGGTTTACTTAATTGAACCCATTGAATTAGTTCCAGTACAATACTACAACATTAATTACAACATTTTCATTGATTGGAAAAAACAGTTCTATAATTCATCTTTGTTTTATTCACCTGTAGGAGAGCCTGTCACCTGTCCATTTAAAAGTGACTAATGACATCACAGGTAGGATGAGCACGCAGTGTTAAGGGGTCAACACACTATACGCAAACAGGGGTTTTTGTCACAAAAGGGGCGGCTCCATGTTATCCGCTCCGTATAATTCCTTGCAAAGACCGAGGGGTAGTACTGAGTGAGTTTAGCAACGTAAGTCCCGCCCCTGTTTTCTACATCACATATTTTCTGGTATCCATTCTGGTGTAAGTGATACCAGAAGGGATGGACATTCTGCTACTTCGCTTCTACTACTTGCAAGCTTCCATTTTTGTGCTTTTTATTTTGAGAATTGCTAAGCGCATTTGTGACTATGTCCAGTTTGAAGAAGCGTCTGTGCGAGCTGGTGAGACAACATGATAACCTTTACAACCCTTCGATGCGGTTGTATTCGGACAAGCAAGCAAACGTCAACAGCTTGAGGGAGATATCACAAAATTTGAACACCGAAACTGGTATCAAAGAAACATCAAGAAGGATTCAGGACCAGTATGTGCACAATCTGCAAAGTGTGAAGGAGATGAGTAGTGAGGATGTCGCTGGTGTGTGTCTCACCGATTGTCAGAAAACTGGATTGGCTTCGTGTTCACGCAAAACAATGTCAGACAGACACCAATATGCCAGATAAGGTATGTACTCGTCATGCAGCCGAGCACTTTTGTACAGTCAGTGTGTTTGTTTGTGATCTTATGTGTAGCAGACCTAGTTAGAACATGTGAAATAAGCTCATTTCTGGGAAAAGGTCAGAGACCTGGTAGTGTGGTGCCTGGACAACAACCTCTCCTTCAACATGATCAAGAAAGGAGATGATTGTGAACTACAGAAATAGGAGGACCGAGCATGCCCCCAATCTCATCGACAGGTCTGTAGTGTAGCAGGTTGAAAGCTTAAAGTTCCTTGGTGTCCACAAACACACCAAGACAGTCGTGAACAGGGCACGACAACGCCTATTCCCCTTCAGGTGACTGAAAAGATTTGGCATAGGTCCTCAGATCCTCAAAAAGTTATACAGCTGCACCATTGCATCCCGCCTGGTATGGCAGAGGGTAGTGCGTGCGGCCCAGTACATCACTGAGGCCAAGCTTCCTGCCACCCAAGACCTTGGTACCAGGCGGTGTCAGAGGAAGGCCCAAAAAATTACCAAGGACACCAGCCACCCTAGTCATAGACTGTTCTCCCTGCTACTGCACGGCAAGCGGTGCCGGAGTGCCAAGTCTAGGTCCGAAAGTCTTCTTAACAGCTTCTACCCACAACCCATACGACTCTTGAACAGTTAATCAAATGGCTACCTGGCCTATTTCCATGGTCCCCACCCACCCCACATTTTTACACTGCTGCTACTCTCTGTTTATTATCCAAACATCGTCACTTTAACTCTACCTACATGTACATATTACCTCAATTACCTTGACTAACCGGTGCCCCAGCACATTGACTCATTGCCCCAAACCCCTCCCTGTATGTAGCCTTGCTACAGTTTTTTTTATTTGTTGGTTAGGGGCTCCTACGTAAGCATTTCACTGTACATGTCCGCACATGTGACAAATACAATTTGATTTGATTTGCAACTCCATCAACCTCAATGGCATCTCCCTGACCCAGATCCAATGCCCGAAAGAGGAAGACAGCTGAGGACACTGACATTATGCAGCAGGGTGATGACTTAAAGAAACGGCAGCGGCAGTTACAGAAACAGCAGCAGTGTCCAGCAAAGGCTGGCTACGACGTCATGGCACATTGGATGGTGTCTATTCCTGCTGATCCACGTCTCGCGTTTGTCTCATCCCAAAATCTGTTGTTGCGAGCTTCCCCCCCCCCTTATTATTGCGTTAGGGTGGTGGGTAATTTACTGGGGGAGTTTTGTGAATAAAAAAAAAACATATTTCCTTAGTAACATGGTGTTTGCTTAGTTTTTTCTCTTATTTCTCCTTACTTCACACTTTTCACCTATGTATTACATGGTGTTACATTTGTTGTGTCTTTGGCTATCCCGGATTAAGTGATATGACATTCTATAAAATAATTTCTCCGTAATTAATATTACCTGATTGAGCAAATCATGTAAATGTAATTAACTAGAGAGTCGGGGCACCACGAAAGAATATTTAAAGAGCTGTTATCTTCCGAATAAACTCTTAAAGACCTAGTAATATTTTACATCAATAGCAGTCAATATTAATCGTCACCTTAATTCAGTCTCATCTGGCTAACAAGTTGAATCAGCAATACAAAATTGGGTTTAATTATTTATTTACTAAATACCTAACTAATCACACAGAATTACACATACACATAATTAATCATAACTTGATTACAAATTACGTCATAAAGGAAAACGTCCCTGGTGGGTGGAACAGATATGACGGCTGGTTACACGAAAGAAAAGGGTCTGGGTTTGAGTGAAAGAGTGGGAAGACTGAGGAACAAAGGAAGAAGCTGTGCTATCGTAAATACAGTATCTTATGCATTCTAAATTACCACCCATTTGGAAAATGAAAATGCAATAAATATTTCCTCTGAGCTGCGCTTCAGTAGGTTGGTGGTAGATGGAAACCGAGTCCTCTGTCCTTTGAAGAATGTCTCTGGTTGTCAATTGGATACGTTGTAGTAATGTCGTTGTGTGATAGACGGGATACTCTGTCTGTTCCGTCCTAACCCTCGTTTGCAGCTGCTGTTGCTAACTCAACGGCTAGGAGGTATCACTTCTGTAGTGAATAAGAGTTCAAAGTTCATACCATTCGCAACCAAAGCTCACGCTGATGTTGGCTTCGTTCTGTAGTTATTATCTGAACCATTCTGACATCGGACCGTTGTCCTCACGTCCTCGGAACAGGAGGTTATATTGTCGTCAAGGCTTTATATAGGAAGGGAGAGGAGGGCGTGTTTGAAAAGTTTTATAACCCATGTCCCTTCACAGGGGTGGGCCACTGATTGAGCAGAGCCCTAACATTATGAAAACCCAAATCTCACATTTTAGAAGCTAAAATCACATTTCATCCCATCACAAATAATTTCATATTCAAACATTTAAATTGAACAACAATTCCATGTGAATCCGATAACTCTGATGTGTAGACTTTCCACTGTAGAGTTTGTCATCTTATCATTGATGGGAATGTCTCAGATGACAAGAGTATAGTTAATTTCCCCCCACCTTCTGAAGTTCCCAGAATCTCTATGTTAACCAAGGGGTTTGCAAATGTAACATCAGTCGGGTAGAAAGAGGAAAAAGGGGGGAAAAGCTATTTATGACTGTCATAAACCTACCCACAGGCCAACGTCATGACACATTGCACTATTTTCCTCTTGTGTAAATAAATATCTAAAAGGTCTGCAAATGTATTTGTCTGGTTATTTGTACTTCTGGCAGAAAATATTACTGTTTTAAATCAGTCACTCAGTAAAATTGTACTGCTTTGTGCATGAGCTATGAGAATGAGTTTAATGTATTGGGGTGTCTATCCTTATTGTCTACAGCTGGACACTCACCCAATGTGCAAAAGCAGGAAGGTCTCAGTTGAAAGGCCACTTCACATGACCGTGTACATAACATAAACGTGTGTTATGTTATGTTATGTTGATGAGGTTAATGTCTCGATGGCCTAGTTTTATTGTCTACAGCTGGACAGCCATTATCACCGATTTGCTGCAGCAGGAAACTTCTCATTGAAAGGTCAGTACACACCACACGGTTAGGTAAATGTCTTGAGGGTCTAGCCTCCCCAAAAAATATGAAACACTAAACCAGGTGACTGCCATTATAGTACACTTTATTTTGATTTGTAAAGTGTGAATAAGAAAAACAACAAAAATAAGTGTGTAGCTCACAACATGACACAAACAGTCATCAACCAGAAATAGAGAATGTACGTGTGCATATATTTTCCAAACCACACAACATTTACTGTAGTGTGTCACACATGATAGCAGCATCCTGGAAAGACACTTGACCTGCTGGTGTGAGGAAGTTGTCCTTGAGGTTGTTGTGCACGTCTATAGCAACTCTGGTTTCCTGTCTGCCCACATGTTTCTTGGGTAAAGGAAGCTGGTGTCCACTTGTAACACCTGTCTCCAATCTCCTGGAAACAGGTCCCCAGCGGGTGTGGAGTGCTCAATAAACACGGGGTGGATGTACTGTGTTGTCAGTGTCTGTGGTGTCAGTGTCTGTGGTGCAAAGGTAGTTGTGGAGGGCTACATAGACTTTCACAATGGTCTCAGCTTTCTCTGGGGCAACCTCAGGAGCTCGTCCCAGGATGCACCGTCTTGCAGCAAAATTCCAAAAACAGTTCTCTGAACTTTTTCTGACTCTGCAGAGGCAGTTCAGAAGAACCTTTGAGTGTGTGTTTAGATTAGTATTTAAATTAGTATTGAACAGGAACATGAAGGCTATGAAATGTGTACTATAACAACTGTGTAGCCTATGCTTTGGACATAGGCCCCCATCCTCACAAGGTCTCTATTGGTATAATTTTACAGTGCCTTCGAAATGAATTCAGACCCCTTGACTTTTTCCACATTTTGTTAAGTTACAGGCTTATTCTAAAATTGTATTCAGACCCTTTGCTATGAGACTCGAAATTGAGCTCAGGTGCACCAGGTTTCCGTTGAGCATCCTTGAGATGTTTCTACAACTTGATAGAAGTCCATCTGTGGCAAATTCAATTGGTTGGACAAGATTTGGAAAGGCACACCTGTCTATATAAGGTTCCACAGTTGACAGTGCATGTCAGCGCAAAAACAAAGACAGGACAATCCCAGACAGGATTGTGTCGAGGCACAGATCTGGGGAAGGGTACCACAAATGTTTAACAGCATTGAATAACCCCAAGAACACAGTGGCCTCCATCATTCTTAAATGGAAAAAGTTTGGAACCTCCAAGACTCTTCCTAGAGCTGGCCGCCCGGCCAAACTGAGCAATCGGGGGAGAAGGGCTTTGGTCAGGGAGGTGACAAAGTACACGAAGGTCACTCTGACAGAGCTCTAGAGTTCCTCTGTGGAGATGGGAGAACCTTCCAGAAAGATAACCATCTCTGCAGCACTCTACCAAATAAGCCTTTATAGTAGAATTACCAGACTGAAGCTAAAAGGCACATAAAGACTCTCAGACCAAGATTGAACTATTTGACCTGAATGTCAAGCGTCACGTCTGGAGAAAACCTGGCACCATCCCTACGGTGAAGGGTGGTGGTGGCAGCATCATGCAGTGGGGATGATTTTCAGCGGCAGGGACTGGTAGCCTAGTCACGATTGAGGCGAAGTTGAATGGAGCAAGATATCCTTGATGAATACCTGATCCAGGGTGCTCAGGACCTCAGACTGAGGCGAAGGTTCACCTTCCATCAGGACAATGACCCTAAGCACACAGCCAAGACACCGCAGGTGCAAGAATCCAATAGAAATATATTTTCAGATTTTAGAACCAGTCCTATTGGACTCCTATGTGATTCTATCTTATTGGTTCCTATAGGAATCCAATACAAGAATCCAATAGAAAATCCTATCATATTTTGGAATCAGTCCTATTGGAGTCCTATAGGATTCTAGGATAGATTCCAAAATCTGATAGGATTTTCTGTTGGATTCTTGTATTGGAATCTTATATTCTTGGATAGGGAAGTAAAGGTCATTATGAGTTTCTGTGACATTGATTACATGGCATTGAACAGTGGCTGAAGAAGGTAGCCTTTTAAAAAGTGAAACAGTTAGAAATGCACAGCGGGTTACATTCTGTTTAATGGGGCGGACCGATTGGCCTGCATCTGCTCCGCTTTCAATCGGTTATTCTGAGTGCAAGGAGTGTGAGGCAAACAAAGATGAGGATAGCTCATTAGCCTGCTAAGTAGATAGCAAGCCGCCGCCTTTTCATCTCTAGCGATGGTTCTGTGAACAGCATCAATGAAATGACCTCGACTCGACCAGAGAACTAATAGTCATGCTCTCATGCGTGATTGAATCACTGCTGTAGAATAGACAAGTCTGCATTTAATAATCTGGGGAGCAGCAAAAAAATGTTAAATTTCCCAAATGCAATGATTGCAGAGGCTCGTTTTCCTGTACAAATGGGTCCAAGCCAATTCATATGTCAAGGCAATGTATAAATGGGTGAAATCAAATGTACAGACATACATAAGAACCCAAAGAATTGACACGATTGTATAGAATATATCGGGGTCTTCATAACAGGGATGGATATCCCATAACACTAAAGCAATTGCAGAATTTAAGCATACTAAAGAAGTTTGACTAGCATTAAATATATACACTGAACAAAAATATAAATACAACATGTAAAGTGTTGGTCCCATGTTTCATTAGCTGAAATAAAAGATCCCAGACTTGTTCCATACAAGAAGCGTATTGCTCTCAAATGTTGTGCACACATTTGTTTACATCCCTGTTAATGAGGATTTCTCTTTTGCCAAGAAAATCCATCCACCTGACAGGTGTGGCATATCAAGAAGCTGATTAAACAGCATGCTCGTTACACAGGTGCACCTTGTGCTGTGGACAATAAGGTAGGAGTATTTCTGTATGTAATTAACACTTTTGTGGCTGGGCCTGGCTCCCAAGTGGGTGGGTCTATGCCCTCCCAGGCCCACCCATGGCTGCGGCCTTGCCCAGTCATGTGAAATCCATAGACTAGGGCCTAATCAATTTATTCAATTGACTTATTTCCTGAACAGTAACTCAGTAAAATCATTCTTCAGTATATAATCTTTACCATATAAGAAGCATTTCCCATTACTTCCCAGGAATAATGACAACTGTCACCATGTAGTGACATTCCCTGAACAACAAAGACACCAAAATAGCAGTTTAAGTAGCAATTCCACCTCAGCGAAAAAAGAAAGGATAAAACATGAACATATGCTTAAAGTCATTCCGCCCAAGATTATTCTTTAACAGATATTTCCAATAGTTCGTCTCTGGGTTTAGCATGCTGAGAACGCCTGCTTAGGAAAGATGAGGAGGGTGATTTTATTTAACAGCTCATTTAGCATCCATGTATAGTACATTTACCCTTAACGACCTGCATCCCCCAGGAGTTGTCAGAAGATGTATGGAAATGCAAATCCATCAGCAGGAAATGCACCCACACCTGTTCGTTCAGGGTGAAGCACCAACCAACCCAACCGCAGCAAACTGCAACTCACTTTTCAAGTTGGAACCTTCCTTAGTCTCTGGATATTTGATTATCTCAAAGTGTTCTGTTGTTAGTTCTATTGTATGTCTTTAGTTTTGTTTAAAAGACTGTGAAAATGAAATGTACTGAATAGGTTAACTCACGCCCTTCACAGGTTTTGAACCTAGGTCACCCAGCCAGTATACTTGCCAACCACTGCTGCAATAGGGTTAAAGATTTTGGGTAGAGATCTTAACCAGCCAACCTAGGAAAGATGTGTTACTATACAGTATCTACAATGCTACATTTTCACATCACAATATATTCTGCTAAGGAAGAAACAACCAGTATCAAAATTAGATGGAGAAAAGTTTAAAATGGGAGTGAGAAATGGGAAGAGAGATTATTTTTCATTTAGGATGTCCCACCTGATTTGGCCTTGTTTTTCATCAATGCTCAGGCGGGCAGTATTCAGAAGTTCGGATGACTGACATGCCCAAAGTAAACTGCCTGTTACTCAGGCCCAGAAGCTAGGATATGCATATAATTGGTAGTATTGGAGAGAAAACCATCTGAAGTTTCTAAAACTGTTAACATCTTAAAGCTAGGGGGCACTATTTTTATGTTTGGAAAAATAACATTCCCAAAGCCTATTTCTCAGGACCAGATGCTAGAATATGCATATAATTGACAGATTAGGATAGAAAACACTCTAAAGTTTACAACACTGTCAAAATAGTCTGTGAGTTAAACAGAACTGATATTGCAGGCTAAAACCTGAGAAAAATCCAATCAGGAAGTGCCCCTGTTTTTGAAACCTCTCTGTTGTTATGCATCCCTATTGCCCATTTAAAGGGATATCAACCAGATTCCTTTTTCTATGGCTTCTCTAAGGTGTCAACAGCCTTTAGACATAGTTTCAGGCTTTTATTTTGAAGAATGGGCGTGAACGACCACATTGCATAAGTGGATAGGTGGGGGCTCTCAGAGTGAGTTGTGCTCAAAAAAGGAAGGCGGCCATTGTTTCTCCCGGTCCTAGTGAAAAGCCAACTGTCCCAGTTGATATATTATCGAATAGATATTTGAAAAACACCCCGAGGATTGATTATAAAAAACGTTTGACATTTTTTCTGTGGACATTATGGATATAATTTGGAATTTTTGTCTGCGTTGTCATGACTTCTCTTTCCGGTGGATTCCTGGGCATAACGCACCAAACTAACGGAGGTATTTGGATATAAAAAACATCTTTATGGAACAAAAGGAACATTTGTTGTCTAACTGGGAGTCTCGTGAGTGAAAACATCCGGTAAGGTAAACGATTAATTTGATTGCTTTTCTGATTTTTGTGACCAAGTTACCTGATGCTAAGTGTACTTATTGTTTTGTTGAGCGATCGATAAACTTACACAAATGCTTGTATTGCTTTCGCTGTAAAGCATCATTTCAAAATCTGAGACGACAGGTGTATTAACAAAAGGCTAAGCTGTGTTTTGCAATATTGCACTTGTGATTTCATGAATATGAATATTATCTAGTAATATTATTTGACTGTGGCGCTATGCTATTCAGCGTTGCTGATGACAATTATACCGGATCCGGGATGGATGGTTCAGAGAGGTTAAAATAATGTCTGTGATTATAACAGAACTGATATGGCAGGCAGAAACCCGAGGAGAAAACATCCGGAATTTCTTATTTTGAAGTGACCACCATTTATAGGAAAATCTAAGGAAATCCTCCCAGATTGCAGTTCCTGTGGCTTCCACTAGATGTCAACAGTCTTTAGAAAGGGTTTCAGGCTTGTTTTTTGAAAAATTAGCTAGAATTTGTAGTTCGTTATTTATCTCGGCTATTGAACACACTATTCTCCATCTTAAAGTTGATTGTTGATTTACATTTTAGGGAACCTGAGGATTGATTAGAAATGTTGTTTGACTTGTTTGGACGAAGTTTATTGCGACACGTCTAGCCCAAAGAGGTTTTTAAGTAATGCTAGTGGCTATGACTGAAGGCAAAGGACAGTTGTCTTGGGGTTGTGGTTTGATGTGGGTGTTTCTTGGGTGTGTGTTTTCCATTCAATCACAACAAACAAATGCAGTAGTGAGTTTAGCTTGTAGTGGCGACCCGTCATTCAGGGCAGGTGTGGAAGAGCCCCATTTTTTTATTTTTTTATATATTTTTTAAGAGGATGGATCAGCTTAATATTGCAGAATGAATGTTGCGTCCAATGTAATTGTCTGCATCATTTCCAATCCCCCATATTTTTTAGGTAAATATGTATATCCATACACACATGCACATATTTACACATATATACATACACATACCTATATAGACATACATACTTTTTTAAAGAATATACCTTTATTATTATTCCCCGCAAATCCTACCGCCGATCCCCAAATTGGAGTAAACTAATAAACACTTCTGCTTCTACCTTCAATCCATACATCTTCTACAGTATAAACTCCATTCGTACTTTATCAAAAGCCTTTTCAAAATCAGCTATGAAAACCAGGCCTGGTGTCCCCGATATGTCATAGTGTTCTATTGTTTCCAGTACTTGTCTTATATTATCTCCAGTGTATCGTCCATGTAAAAAAAACTGTCTGATTAGGATGAATAATATCTGACAATACTTTTTTAATTCTATGCACCAAGCATTTTGCTAGGATTTTTGCATCACAACACTGAAGTGTAAGAGGTCTCCAATTTTTTATATACCACTTGGGTCCTGTTTCAGTAATAATGATATCAGACCTTCTTGTTGCATGTCTGATAATCTACCATTTATATAGGAGTGGTTAAAACAAGCCAATAATGGTCCTTTGAGTATATAAAATAAGTTTTGTATACTTCCACTGGTATTCCATCCAGCCCTGGAGGTTTCCCATCCTTAAACACCCCAATGCCTCAAGCAGTTCCTCCTCTGTAATTTGTCCTTCACATGAGTCTTTCTGTACAGATATTAATTTTACATTATTATTAGGAAAAAAATCCATACAATTAGTTTCAGTTAGTGGAGATGGAGGAGACTGAAATATTCTTAAAGTACTTTACTTCCTCTTTCAAAATATCATCCGGTGAATCATGCGTGACTCCATCATTTGTAACAAGTTTTAATACATTTTTCTTGGTAGCATTTCTATATTGAAGATTGAAAAAGAATTTGGTGCATTCCATCCAGTTTGCTTTATTTTTATAATCTATTACACTGGATCTTTCTTGAATAAGTTCCTCCATTTCTTTTTGTTTTTCCTCTAACTTATTCTGTGCCTCTATAGTACCGTTTTTATTGCTATCTAACTGTACTGTTAGTCCTTCAGTTTCCTTTGTCAATATGGACTCTTTTGATCTAAATTGCTTTTGTTTTATAGATGAGTACTGTATTGCATTGCCTCTAAAGGCACATTTAAAAGTGTCCCATACAGTAAGGGGATCTGCTGTACCTATGCTATGTCTGAAGAAGTCAGTTATAAATTATTTTGTCCTAGTTCTAAACAATTTATCATCTAGTAGGCTTAGATCAAATTTCCAATATCCTCATCCACGTGGACATTCTGTAAGAGTAATATATATGCCAATTATGTGATGATCCGACCGCATTCTGTCCCCGATCAACACTTTTAAAACTTTTTACTAAGTAAACCTCCAATTGGTCCCTACTATTCCACCCACTAAAAGCCCTCCTCATCCCGAGTTGGTTTGTCATCCCAATGCCCGGCAGACCACCCTCGACCCCCTGTATCCCATAACCCATAACCGACTGGGATCCATCATTTGAAAAGAGCACACAGTGCCATTTACCGAATTGGAGTAGATTAACTGCCAAATGCATTTCCATCACCCTCACCTCGATTTGTATTCTATATACAGTAGCTGTCGATCATCCTCTATTGTCCCTAACATATTTTACTCCTTTCAACAGTTGTGGGATACACACATACACCCACACACACTCAACCCATACCCCCACTCACTTACTCAACAATTGCACCACCCCAGACCCCAACTCAAGATAGGTCTTGATTTACAAATGCACTTGCATTTACAGCTGCACGAGAAGGCCTGCAAGACCGCACAAAAAATAGGCAAAAATTAAGAGATTTTATTTACCATTGTCACATCCTAGATGATGGAGGTCAAATGTACACCTTTTCCCTGAAACACCCACAATACGGTCCCCTGTATTGACCATATTATCAAGCATCTCCATGTAGTCCGACTTTGATTCTGTGCAACTAGGGTCACAATAATATACCCCCTCTCTGAATGTCCGAGTGTGACCCCCTCCCCATGGGTTACTGCAGCTAGTGTTGCCAGCACTGCCACTGCCTGGGTGGGGGCACCCCACCAGAATCCCCACCGGCTAGGTACAAGATGGTCAAGGTTCACATTAGCAGCTTTGAGAATTTCCTTGTGTAGTATGCTCTCCCTTTATGGGGCTTTGGCTTTGCAGGACCAACCCTGCCAAGCAGGCTAAGAATATTGAGGGGGCAGTGCTTCTCTTGGTCTCTGGAAGAACCCCATTAATACGTGTCACATATCGGTTTGCAAACAATTTAAAAAAATGATTGAATAAGACAGCTCCAAAATGCAGGTGTTTCAGCCTAGCTCAGTGCTTTCTGTGGTGGAGGGGCAGCCAGTGGAAAAAACAGAGCGTAGCGGTTGGTAATGTTCTCTAGTTGTGCCGTAATTGGCTCAGTGTTCTGTCACTCATGGGGACTACGTCACCTTAAAATTTACAGCGAGAGCTTGAAAGTTCAAGCCCCCTTGGGTGCTGCCATAGATTTAGATTAGAAATGCCCATCCAAGAAGGCTTAAGGTCATTGGCCAAAGATAAAATGATGTCAAATCACATTACAGTTGAAGGTAGAAGTTTACATACACTTAGATTGGAGTAAATAAAACTCATTAAAACGCACATACACAAATGTATCTAGACTTAATGCACACACACACACACACACACACACACACACACACAAAAAGTATTGTGAACTTCCGACTTCAACTGTATATCTACCATAGCTTTGATTGGACTGATCATGTCATCCTAGTACTTTCAAAATCTAAGCTAGCAAGCTAGACAAGCAGTCATCTTAATAGAACACATCAATAATCTACTGGCAAATATTTTTCAATCCTTGTCATATGAAGATAAATTATAGATACATTGTATTGGTGCTCATTGGCCATTGATCATAAACATTACACAACAAGTTGGAAATTGAGAATTCAACAATAAGTGGTTTGGAAGTAATCAGTGGCTAACTGCGAGCAGTGCAAACAATCCCTATTTTGCTTCCCCTGCCTGCTGTTCGGTGGAGAGGTTGTTCAGAGTTTGGGTTTAAGGGTCTCTTTTCCAAGCTTAATAGGATAAACATTCACACGCAACATCATGGGCCAGAAAAGGTTGAATACATTGGCCATGCTGTCAAGCCAGCATGACCTCTGCCGTGTTCAAAACAACTGAAAACTCAGAACTGTGAAATCTCAGACTTCAGTGAGTTCAAGACAACTGGGAACTCTGAAAAAAACTAGCTCAGACTGGGAAAATACATTTTGAACGGTCATCCAACTCAAAATTCCAACTCGGGAACTCGGGCCTCTTGCTCGAGCTCCGACCTGAAGATCACTGACATCATGATTTGACCTTATTTTTTCCCGAGATCCCAGCTGTCTTCAATGCACCATAAATCCAGAGAATGACAAACTTTCATGACAAAGGTTGATTACAAAATTTGCCCACAAGAAGAACCAGCACCACCTTGCTGTTCAAGTGAGCACAGCACAACAAGGTGAGTCTAAAAATAGTATTTTATGACGCTGCATAAATTATGTAATATGCCAGGGAGATACTTATACTGTAGCTAAAGTTGTGTAGTAAGCTGTTAGTAGCCCATGAGATTCATCATAATCATTTGGTCCCTTTCCCCCTTCATAACTTTGCCTACTTTTCTGACTTGGTGGTGCAGATGTAGCCTATAGCCTGTTTTAGAGAAATGTCATCATCTTATATTCTATATTCCCCTTTATTTATCATTTGGATCTGACTTGGTGTACAGGGCGAATATTGTAAGAACGGCCCATGTTCTGAATTCTGTCGCTGTACATTTCAAAAGTGCTGAACAAAAAGTTATATTGACTACGTCCGTCTTAGCTCACTCATTAATGTCTTAATTGAAATGATGGATTGCCTCTTCTCCCCTCATTGTTCCCTTATGTTTGTACATCTCAGTTGTCAGTCGAAACAGTCATATTAGTGAATGAACTGTTTGGCTACCAGACAAGGCTCCACTTCTAGCCAGGTGTAGCGGGGGTAAGGATTCACTCCAGGATGCTGAAAAGAAAGTGCTGCTGTTGGGACAGCTTTACAGTATGTAGGCCCTAACAGTTTGTGTGCACCGTTTGTCACCGTTATAGTGCAATTAATGTATTGTTTAGTGATGTCTTGTGAAGTGGCTTTACTGACATGCATCAAAAACATCTTTATGGGTTTGCCCCACCAAGATTTACATGCTAAAATCTCCACTGGCGCTATTGTTAGATAGGGGTAAAAATAAAGATTGTGTTTGGGTGCCAGATAGGTATTAATCCTGTGAAAGGAAACGAGTAGGCTAGATAGCGCTTCCAGACACACACACACACACACACATCAGCAGAAGAGACTGCAGAATATAGCCAGTGGAGAGAAAGGATAACACACACCATATAACCACAAGTCACGGCCCAGGGGTAAAACAACCAATAATACATCATACAATAGCAATGGTAGAGCAATTCAGAGGCAACTTAATAGAAACAACTGTAAAGAAACGAACCCAGTTATAAACCTTAGAAAATGTGCAATATTCCATGTTACTTCCCAGTGGAGGAGTTAGGGGTGTGTGAATGGGTGTGTACAGTATGTGGGTGTGTTCATAGACAAAAACAAAGAAGGCCTTAAAATGTCTCAAGTCTCCTCAGTCAAATCAAAAAAGTCTCACAAAAATACTGTCCAGTCCAATCAATAATCCAAAATAATAAACAATCTCAAATGTACTCCTTGTAAATGTAATACATCAGACAGGGCAATAGTAGTCCAGCGACACTGAACATCAAAGAATGTTCAGTGATAAAAAGAGAAAGTCTGCTGCAGTGTAAAGCACTGGAGCGAGAGTGGGAAAATGAGAGTGTGAGAGAGCGAGAGGGTGGTCTTAGCTGATGACTTCAGTCTTGCAGTTGCACTCGTCTGTCCATCCGATACACCTGTTGGTTTGTTTGTCAAAGCTTCGCAACACTGTTGCTACTAATCCATGCGATCAATGACTGGAGCGGTCCCAACAGTTTCCAAACATGACCTAGAGCTGTAACTCCAGCGATCAGCTCAAAAACTTTACAAACTCAGCACGCTGAAAATAAAGAAGAGTAGCACACAATGTAAAAAAATATATGTAAAAAAAAAATTTCATCTTTATTTGCTCCTTCCTAACTGCCGATGCGCTCTTAAAGTGGCAGCGCCCAGGGAAGGCTCCGTGCAGGATTTCTCTAAAAGCTAAGCAATCTAAATTTGCTATGTATCGAACAAAATTTTGGAATTTGAGGACTTCTCCCACCTGACAGACTCGCCATCTCACGATGGCCACCTAATTCAGTTCTATGGGTAGGCTAAAGTCTGCGCTGACCAGCAGCTAGCTAGCATAGCTTGGTGATAGCTGCAGCTGGCTATCCTATCTAACGTAAAACTCACTCACTTTTGTGCATCGCCTTGGTCCGTACAATTGACCGTATTTTAGCGCCCCAAAAAACGTAATACTTCCAGATCAACTGTAATGTCAATACCATTGTAAAGCACACTTTCTCCACTTGCCAACAAAATACATGACATGGCCTAAACGCTGCCCATTTCTGCATGATTCAAGACAAAAATGAGCCCCGTCGGGTCTTTAAAAAAAATGTTGGGTTTTGTCGAATTTGAATTGGGTTTTTAGGACGGTGCTAAAGTGATCTTCAGAAGTAAACAGTTTTTTTGAGAGTCGTGATCGCTTGCATTGACGAGGCAAAATATGACTAGGTATCCCCCCTTACCCCCATCACTGTCCATTTCTTGTTTTCAAACAATGAGAGAAGTGCTACACCTGGTGGAGAGAGATTGTAAGACAGAAATGATTGCTTTATGCGTGCTGTACGTTACGGCATGACACGTCATGATGTCAACTTTTATCCAATACTATAGAGCCAATACCATGTCGATTAACGCTTGAATAGAAACGTAGTTCATTCCCCAGATTTTGAAGTCAACACAGTCGCTACAGTCCCATTCGTTTTCTTTGTAGCCTCGATTGAATGTCGCGGTTGCGCACATTTGTACGGAATGGGGTGAGTTCACGTTAGCTGATACTGTATTTCTAAGTCAAATCAGTTATGACAAGAGAGCAAGAGCCACTGTCTGGAATGGGTTTCATAAGACACTTGTTCTACAACGTCTTGCTACAAAAGTAGCTTGCAACTTAGTTTCAACATTTCATCACATCATTTAAATACATGTTACCGTGGAAACTATATCAACTACTGCAATTGAATGCCTGTGGGTTTCACTCAGCTCAGCTGTCCTTCAACAAAATATTCTATAACAGGCTATTTTAGTCTCGTCACGTCTCTCCTTTTAGCTGCTGTTCAATCTTTCCTGGAAGACAAATCCCAGAATTAATACACCTACAATAGGTGTAGGCTGCATGTTGACATTGCACAAACATTGCCTAGCTTGAGTGCAGATACATCAACATTTTCTGCTGTAAATATCATATGATGTGCTTATAAAGACACTAGGCCTACACTTTACCTAACAAAACAAAATCAGTTGTGTGTAGAATTCAACTTCAGCTGTCTAACCAGAACTAGAATGGCATTTCTATTTCCATGAGTCTATTTGCCCAAATATAAGGATTTGTCTGTCTGACACACTGACATGCACAGGTCTCTGGGTGAGGTTCTGTCTTCAAGTCTTCAGTGGGTGATAAAGTCCCTTCCATCAATGTCATGTATTACAGGTTATGGACATGTGCAGTCGGGTGGCAGGAGGGGTAGAGGGCATGACACTCCATCCTGGATATGACAGAGTTTGCCTCATGGGTCCACCAGGCAGACTTCAATAACTACAGGCAGATGTGAAATGCAGGAGGATGGCACTCTTCTCATACTGAGTGGCCTACAGAGTAATATGAGACAAATGCAATTGCTGAATTTATGTCGATATTCGAAACAAAGTGTTTTGATCACTTTCAAGTGTAACAGTTCCATGTAGAATAAACAATCCTTCACAAAAATACAGTGGAAGTGTCACGCCTTGGTCTTAGTATATTATGTTTGTCTTCATTTATTTGGTCAGGCCAGGGTGTGACATGGGTTTTTGTGGTGCGTTTTTGTCTTGGGGTTTTGTGGGGTGTCTAGCATAGTCTATGGCTGCCTGAGGCGGTTCTCAATCAGAGTCAGGTGATTATCGTTGTCTCTGATTGGGAACCATATTTAGGTAGCCTGGGTTTCACTGTGTGTTTGTGGGTGATTGTTCCTGTCTCTGTGTTATTGCACCAGTTTAGGCTGTTTCGGTTTTCACGTACGTTTATTGTTTTTTGTATTCATCGTGTTTATTCGTCTATTAAACATGTATCGAATTAACCACGCTGCATTTTGGTCCGACTCTCTTTCACCCGAAGAAAGCCTTTACAGGAAGCAGTGTTCTGCTAATATAACAATGTGCAAATATGTCAAGTGTCATACCTTCCTGTATGGTATTACATGTAAGGGATTACCAAAAAACGGTAACTGTAATCCATTACATTACCAGCAGAAATATTGTAATTTTGAAATATGGAAATATTGTAACCAGACTACAGATACAGAAAAACTATACGATTACTGTGAGGAATACCTATAAATAGAGAAAGGATTTTTACCCCAAAAAATCTTTAACACTCTGTTTTCTCAATTACAAAAAGGCCCAAATTTAAGTTTGTTCCACCTGAGAAAGTATGACCACAAGTCAGAGATCAATATGATGACACACCAAATGTGTTTGATGGATCGCGGGAAAAGAGCAGGAATAGGCTTTTGTAGGTTCAATTCCAAGCTATGTCTTCCAATGGTGTGACTGCTGTCGGCATCCAAAGATTATCCAACTTGAATAAACGCTTGGAGGTCAGGATGACAGCAGTGGTGTAGTCTACGGCGATACGGATATCACTTATTATTGATATCTACATAGCGCATTGATGTGAATCACACTGCTGCTCTCTCATTTAGCTATTTGCACCTTACGGATTGTGGTTGTTGTGGATGGCTGTATACAAATCTAAATGTGTATTTAAACCCAATAAAGGTTTAATTCAAGAATTGAAGCTGCCTATCGATCATTGTTTTTGAAACCAGTGGACAGCCAGTGAAAAATGCGCTCTTGTAACAGCTGCAAAGTGCAGATCCCAGCCTATGGAATAAAAGTAGGTATTTTATTGCTCAATCTAATTCAATCTAAAAATCCATAGGCTTAATGGACACATGCTCAAATTTACACACTTTTGATAGACTTAAAGGGTCAATATGTAGTTGCTACATCCATTTGTGGACATATAAATTATATCCAAAACCAGTCAAAAGTTTGGTCACACCTACTCATTCAAGGAATTTTCTATTTGTACTATTTTCTACATTGTAGAATAATAAAATCAAAACTATGAAATAACACATATGGAATCATGTAGTAACCCAAAAAGTGTTAAACAAATCAAAATATATTTGAGATTCTTCAAAGTAGCCACCCTTTGCCCTTTTAACTAGTTAAGAACAAATTTGTATTTACAAAGACGGCCTACCGGGGAACAGTGTGTTAACTGCCTTGTTCAGGGGCAGAACAGCAGATTTTTTCCTTGTCAACTAGGGGATATGATCCAGCAACCGTTCGGTTATGGACCCAACGCTCTAACCACTAGGCTACTTGCCACCCCATGACAGCTTTGCACACTCTTGGCCTTCTCTCAACCAGCTTCACCTGGAATGCTCCTTTAACAGTTTTGAAGGAGTTCCCAGATATGCTGAGCACCTGTTGACTGCTTTTCCTTCACTCTGGGGTCCAACTATTCCCAAACCATGTCAGTTGGGTTGAGGTCAGGTGATTGTGGAGGACAGGTCAACTGATGCAGCACTCCATCACACTCCTTATTGGTCAAATAGCTTTTATACAGCCTGGAGAAGTGTTGGTTCATTGTCCTGTTAGAAAACTAATGATAGACCCACTAAGCACAAACCAGATGGGATGGCGGATCGCTGCAGAATGCTGTGGTAGCCATGTTGGTTAAATGTGCCTTGAATTCACAGACACTGTCACCTGCAAAGCACCCCCACACCATTACATCTCCTTCTCCATGCTTCACTGTGGGAACCACACATGCAGAGATCATCTGTTCACCTACTCTGCATCCCTCAAAGACACAAAACTTCAAATTTGGACTCATGAGGCCAAAGGACAGATTTCCACCGGTCTAATGTCCATTGCTTGTGTTTCTTGGCCTAAGCAAGTCTTTTCTTATTATTGGTTAAGGCCTGACACAGTACCAGTTCAAACGTTTGGACACACCTACTCGCTGCCGGAGCCGTCCTTCACTCCGGCACTGCCGGAATTTCCCGTCCATTTGGGACCCATTGCTAGGGTCCCCAGTCCGAGGTCGGAGGCGGTTGAGGAGGCGGACAAAGACTATGGTGGAGTGGGGTCCACGTCCCGCGCCAGAGCCGCCACCGTGGACATACACCCACCAAGACCCTCCCCTATAGGTTCAGGTTTTGCGGCCGGAGTCCGCACCTTTGGGGGAGGGGGTACTGTCACGTTCTGACCTTAGTTCCTTTGTTATGTCTTTGTTTTAGTATGGTCAGGGCGTGAGTTGGGTGGGTTGTCTATGTTCCTTTTTCTATGTTGTGTTTTTGCGTTTAGCCTGGTATGGTTCTCAATCAGAGGAAGGTGTCGTTCGTTGTCTCTGATTGAGAATCATACTTAGGTAGCCATTTCCCACTTGTTTCTTTATTTTCTGTCTAGTGTGTTTTGTCACCTTACAGAACTGTTTCGGTTTCGTTTCTTTCTCTTTGTTATTTTGTTTAGTGTTCTGAGTTTAAATAAATATCATCATGAACACATACCACGCTGCGCTTTGGTCCTCACCTCATTCCAACGACGATCGTTACAGGTAGCTATGCTGTTTAAGTGTGCCTTGAATTCTAAATTAACCACTGACAGTGTCACCAGCAAAGCACCCTCACACCATCACACCTCTTGCTCCATGCTTCACAGTGGGAAAGACACGTGGTTGGAACCAAAAATCTCAAATTTGGACTCAGACCAAAGGACAGATTTCTACCTGTCTAATGTACATTTCTCATGTTTCTTGGCCCAAGCAAGTCTCTTCTTATTATTGGTGTCCTTTAGTAGTGGTTTCTTTGCAGCAATTCAACAATGAAGGCCTGATTCACGCAGTCTCCTCTGAAGAGTTGATGTTGAGATGCGTCTGTTACTTGAACTCCTTGAGGCTGCAGTTTCTGAGGCTAGTAACTCTAATGAACGTTTCCTCTGCAGCAGAGGTCACTCTGGGTCTTCCTTTCCTGTGGCGGTCCTCATGAGTCAATCATAGCGCTTGATGGTTTTTGCGACTGCACTTGAAGAAACTTTCAAAGTTCTTGACATTTTATAATGCCAAGAGTGTGCAAATGGTGGCTACTTTGAAGAATCTCAAATATAAAATGATATTTGGATTTGTTGAACACTTTTTTGGTTACTACATGATCCCATAAATGTAACTTCATTCATATATATCCATTGATTCTTGATGACTATAACTTATAACTTTACATTCATGCTCCCGCACTAACCGGGCTATCTGCATTGTGTCCCACCACCCGCCAAACCCCTCTTTTACGCTACTGCTACTCTCTGTTCATCATATATGCATTGTCACTTTAATCATATCTACATGTACATACTACCTCAATCAGCCTGACTAACCGGTGTCTGTATGTAGCCTCGCTACTTTTATAGCCTCGCTACTGTATATAGCCTGTCTTTTTACGGTTATTTTATTTCATTACTTACCTATTGTTCACCTAATACCTTTTTTGCACTATTGGTTAGAGCCTGTAAGTAAACATTTCACTGTAAGGTCTACACCTGTTGTATTTGGCACACGTGACAAATAAACTTTGATTTGATTTGATATATAGTTCAAATGGCACACTCCATGTGAACCCAAAATATAAACTTGTTTTTCTCCAGTGTTTGTAAACATTTTAAATGTAAACCAACACTATATAGCCTCATAACATGGTTGAAACAAACATTTTGATATCATGGATGGTCAGTTCTTGCATTCTTAGCTCTGTATATTAATCTGAGAGTGGTTCCATTTCTCCAGGCCCATCCCTCAGCTTTTTACCAAAACAGAAGCGTGGTCACCGTGTTGTTATTGTTTCATCTGTGGATTTGCCCTTTAAGCAGCTGCATGTTATCAATATAAAGTGGCACTAACAAAAAGGTAAACAAGAGGCCTATAGCAAATGAAACATATGGCATTCATTCTTCACATGTAAATAGCACTTATCGGTAGTGCGCAAAGCATGTCATTCCATGAGCGTAGCATTTATTTTCCAACTCAAATAATGAGCCCAATCAGTCCTCCATGACAACAAAGTCATAAACAACAGAGTAGGGCTGGCTAATAAGTTATTATGATTACGGTTTTGCTTAGGTAAAACAATTTGGATAATCTATACTTCCACATTTCAAAGTCCTATTCTTGTAAAATCAAGGTGTATAACATTTATGGTTGGAACTCTGATAGACTTTGGTTTTTACATAAAGATAGAATTTAATCAGATTATTTTATGTAGTAAAAAGCTATGGGTTAGAAGAAGCCTAAATAACCAACCCATAAAGTCAAATTGAACATCCATATATGGCCAGCTATGTAAACTTGAACATTGATTTATCCTGCAATAGATGTCGTTCAATTGGTAACATACATTTTGTCTTCTTCTAATGCCGCTTAAGGGGAAAGTAATCTAAAAGTAACTTAATGTAATCAGATTACGTTACTGTGTTTGGATAATCCAAAAGTTACGTTACTGATGACAATTTTTGACAGGTGACTAGTAACTTTAACGGATTACATTTGGAAAGAAACCTAACCAAAGCCTGGGTGTACCATACCCCCCCCCCCCCCCCCCCCATAAGTTATAGATGTGTCTTGTAAAATTGGAATGCTGAGTAAAAGGTCTTTCCCAACTCCCACATCAGTATCAACATGTCTTTCAGTCAGAGGACTCCATGACCAAAGCCTCTCTCCTGTCATCCATCAGTAGAAAAATTAGGTACAGTTGATGAGTTACACATGTACATAAAGGGTGGTGTTATCTTGTCCGTATATACAGTTTATCTGTAGATGTCTATAATTTCTCTTTTTTTGTGGTAGCACTATTTCACTGAGTCAAATTCCTGTACATGCAAACATATTTGGCAAATACAAGTTGATTCTGACTCTGATATTGCTAGACACTTGTGATGTCCTGTCTTATTAATAATCACATTTAGTCTCTTCTAAGGTGTGTGTCAGTGCCGGTAGATCAGCTCCAGGTCCACCTCGTCAAAGATATTGGTAATGAAAGACCCTGACTTACAGATCCGACCCAGCTCCTATCACGGCCAAAGAGACGGAGGGAAGCCAACAGTAAATGGAAGCCAACAGTAAACATACAGTTGAACATAGCCAATCAGAGATTATTATTCACAGCTAATTATGATGTGCCATCATTGCCCTGACTGGTTGGCATTACTCACTCGGGCCCAGGAGTAGTCCATTGGCAAATTGGAAGGGGGCACCTCCTTTCCACATACGCGACACACATATACACAGCACTGATTACATTATCAATGGTGGTTAGGTGAATTCCAGGACAGATATTATTTTGACCATTGACCAGTTCAAAAGTGACGAACCCGATTCAATTGCCCTCAATTACTCTGAACCTGGACAGGTGTCTGGCCACTGCCTCAGCCTTCTGTAACAGCTGGTGATATGGTAGGGGGGTTCCCTCAATGCTGCTGAATAACAAATCCACCAGTTCTTTTTTACATTACCTGTGAATTAAATAAAATATAAGGCATCATCCCTCCTGCTGGCTGTGGAGGAGAGGAGGGAGGGAGGGAGGGAGGGAGGGAGGGAGGGAGGGAGGGAGGGAGGGAGGGAGGCTTTGCGCACTGATCTCCTCCAGGGTCCTGGCCTCCAATCAGACAATTACATATCAATATCTCCCTTAATGGGTTTACCACAATGTATTACCTGGCACCATATCCCTGTCCCTAAGGTTTACCACAGTGTATTACCTGGTACCATATCCCTGTCCCTAAGGTTTACCACAGTGTATTACCTGGCACCATATCCCTGTCCCTAAGGTTTACCACAATGTATTACCTGGCACCATATCCCTGTCCCTAAGGTTTACCACAATGTATTACCTGGCACCATATCCCTGTCCCTAAGGTTTACCACAATGTATTACCTGGCACCATATCCCTGTCCCTAAGGTTTACCACAATGTATTACCTGGCACCATATCCCTGTCCCTAAGGTTTACCACAATGTATTACCTGGCACAAGCATTTCAATACACCCGCAATAACATCTACTAAATATGTGTATGCGGCCAGTAAAACTGTGATTTGCCCCCGAATTCAACAGGTGTAAACTTCACTGTGAAATGTTTACTTACGAGCTCTTTCCCAACAATGCAGAGTTAAAAAGTAAGACAATGTGCAAATACAAATGTAAAATAGTAACACAATAAATACAAATGATGAGACTATATCCTAGGAGTACCGGTACAAACTCAGTGTGCAGGGGTAGGAGGTACAGTAGTTGAGGTAATATGTAGGTAGGAGTAGGTAGGAGTAAAGTGACTAGGCAGTCAGGATAGATAATAAACAGAGTAGCAGCAGCATATGTGAAGAGTGTGAAAGTGTATGTGTGTGTTGGAGTGTCAGTGTAAATATGCCTGAGTGTGTGGATAGAGTCCACAGAGTGTGCATAGAGTCAGTGTAAGAGAGTCAGTGCAAAAAAGGGTCAATGCAATCATCTGGGTAGCCATTTAATTAACTGTTCAGCAGTCTTATGGCTTAAAGAAGATGTTTAGGTGACTTTTGGTCCTGTTCTTATGAACAGGGACAATGGTGGTCTGCATGGAACATGATGGGATGACAGATTGGGATAAGATGATGTTGAAAATATCCGTGGTCTGCGTATGCTCTGAGAACGCACCTTGGTATTCCTAGGGCTGTGGCAGTCATTACATTTTGTCAGCAAGTCAATTTCAAGCAAATAACTGCCAGTGTCACAGTAATTGACCATTAATTAACAGAAACACATTTAGCCTCTCCTAGCTTCAACGCACAGCCTACAAGCCACTGATGCGGACCTTTGGAACATCTACAAGTCTAATAAATCCGTTATTTCTTTTAGACAGGTCTAAGAAACATGAACAGAATAGCATACTTGTCCTTATGTTATAGGCCCTGATATGGCTATGCCATATGGCTGGGGGGTACACTAGTTCATTTAGCAGATTTGCTTACAATTCTGTGGCATTGTTTTTTATTATTTCATAGTATGAAGAATATAATTGAACATAGCTGAATAAAATAGAAAGGATGATTTCTCCAAACGATTTCAAAGGAAGTGCGCACATGCGCTATTCTGTGTTGAGCGATTAACAAAGAAACATGTTCTCCTATATGCTTAATTTAGAGTTATTTAAGCAAGTAGTTAAGTTATTTAAGCTTTACAAACGTTGGGCTATATGTTTAGAGTTTTAGTACATTCTAAGGTAGCGTGATGTGAATCAAATGATAGTTTGAAAAAAGTTGCATGAAAGGCATGAGCTCTGATTTTTTAGTTTTTTGTGCAGACTGCACACACTTCATCAGTCTCTCATTCACAAATTGACAAGCCCTTTATAGTTTTTCTCACCAGGCCTCACCCGGCAGCATCGCCCTTGTGTGGCCGTAATGCCCCCTAAAAAAATCCATGGCCGTTGTGCCCTTGGGCTGAATACCATCATTATAATTCCCTTCTCCCAGCTGCCGTGCGCTCAAGCAGCTCTCACTCGCATGGCTCTCTCAGATATCTCAATTCTTATTAGCCAATGCCAGTCACGTGATTGGTCCATCTAACAGATATCTCAGCTAAGAAGTAGGCTACAAGTGAAGAGAGACACATTGGGGATGGAACTACGCACATCCCTCTTATCGAATTCCGAGGTGCATATTGAAGATGTTGGAAGAACTTACCCTACTTTTCCTCAGCCAACAAGATGAGTAGGCCTAACTAACAGCAAAAACAGTAGCCTATGTCAATATACTATCCCCCATGGTACAAAAGTTAACCTATTCTATTGGTCAACTTGTGCTACTGTGCAAGAAATAAATATTCCAAAATATACTTTGGAACAGTTGTAGGATGCGATCACAGGAGGTTGGTGGCACATTAATTGGGGAGGATGGGCTTGTGGTAATGGCTGGAGCAGAATCAGTGTAATGATATCAAATACATCAAACACATGGTTTTCATGTGTCTGATGCCATTCCGTTCACTCCGTTCCAGACATTATTATGAGCCGTCCTCCCCTCAGCAGCCTCCACTGGATGCGATAGATCCCAAATACATACAACCACTCGCATCAAAACAACTTTTAAAAGCAATGAGGCTGATGCAAAAGATCAGAGTGTTTAGCTTAAAATGTTGATAAACTATTAGGCTATTTCTTCACATGATAAGCGCAGCAATGTGCACACGGCATAAGCGTGAATGTTCCTCAATGCAATCAATTAGCGGGAAAAACACTGTTCTTAAAAGTGACCGGCAAATGCAATTGTGCATGTCATGCTTTATTATGGTGAAAATTATCTTCCCAAAACTCAAGCGCCGCCTATGTATGCCAGTTAGGCTCTACACCAGTTGTAAATCAGATTAATGTGCTTAATTTTAAGAATTTATTTGGCCATTTTAGTTATGATAGAAACCTTATAGGCCTATGGGCTACATATAGGCCTATGGGCTAGGCTACATGAGGTGTGCGACTATTATTTGAAAAAGTCGCATAAAAAGGCATGCAATGTTTCTTGACGCACCCATCCCGTTAGTGGGATCATTTTCATCAACACCCGCTGAATTGCAGCGCACCAAATTAAATTACTAAACATATTTAATTTCCATGAAATCACAAGTGCAATATAGCAAAACACAGTTTAGCTTGTTGTTAATCCACCTGGCATGTGAGATTTCAATACAGCTTTTCGGTGACAGCATAACAAGCGTTTATGTAAGAACATCTCTCTCAGTAGACAAAATATTACAAACAGCCAAGTAGATTGGTCACGAAAGTCAGAAAAGCAATAGATTCAATCGCTTACCTTTGATGATCTTCGGATGTTTTCACTCAAGAGACTCCCAGTTACACAATAAAGATTATTTTTATATCCAAAATACCTCCATTTGTTTGGCGCGTGATGTTCAGAAATCCACAGGCTCGAGCGGTCACGACATCGCAAACGAAAATTCCAAATAGTATCCGTAATGTCCACAGAAACATGTAAAAAAATGTTTTTAATCAAGCCTCAGTTTGATTTTAAAATATATAATCGCTAATATATCAACTGCGACTGTCACTTTTTCAATAGGAGAGGGAGAGACAATGGCTGCCCCACTCTGTTGCGCAAGCAAAACTCTGTGAACACCCAGCTATCCACTGACGCAATGTTATCGTTCTCGCTCATTTTTTCTAAATAAAAGCCTGAAACTATGTCTAAAGACTGTTGACTTGAGGAAGCCATAGGAAAAGGAATCTGGTTGATATTTAAATGGAGGCAAGGCATCCAATGGAACAGAGAGCTTTCAGGAAAAACAGTACTTCCTGGTTTGATTTTCCTCAGGTTTTCGCCTGCAATATCAGTTCTGTTATACTCACAGACAATATTTTGACAGTTTGGGAAACTTTAGAGTGTTTTCTATCTTAATCTGATTATAGGCATATTCTAGTTTCTGGGCCTGAGAAATAGGCAGTTGTAAATGGGTACGTTTTTCAGCCAAAAATGAAAATCCTGCCCCCTACACTCAAGAAGCTAAACTGCATACGTTAGGCATCATTCACAAGTGATTATTCTTCATTTAATGTTGTCTTTAAATATACAAAATAATATATGAGTGAACTTAGTTTTAATTTAGAATGGTACATTATCATGCACCTGTCTTGAAACAGGGAAATGGAAAAATGTAATTATGTAATCTACGAATTCGCTTAAATAGCGAATGGAGGAAGCTTTTCCCGTGGTTTATGTTCATGCCAGCCAGGTAGGCTATACTCCTGTTATAAAGCAAAGCAATGTGCTTAATATTAGTAAAGTTGATAAATAAATATAGTAGGCCTAGCCTATAGAAAGCTAATGGGAGCCTCCTCAAAACTCTTTTCTTACGCAATTGCACAGCCTATAGAAATGTTGTGCAACATGAGCTCATATGTTTTCATGAAGTGTTAGATTTGATTTTCAGAGGGATTAGAGATTCAGTGGAGTGCTGAGTACTGGGTAGTTAGCAAGTTTGGTAGGCTACTAATGACCATCAGAGCTTGGAGAAGCCCAGTTACCATGAGTTAACGGTCACGTGGAATTTGAATGCAGTCATGACACATGACTGCCGGTGTGACGGTAATACGGTTACCGTGACAGCCCTAGGTATTCTGTCTGGCCTAGCGGCCTTGAAACTGTTAACCTGTTTAAAAGTCTTACATCGGCCACGGAGAGTGAGTTCACAAAGTCGTCAGGGACAACAGGGGCTCTCATGCCTTGCTCAGTGTTGTTTGCCTCTAAGTGAATATAGAAGGCATTCAGCTCATCTGGGAGATTTGTGTCAATGGGCAACTTACAGCTGAGTTTCCCTTTGTTTTCTGTAACAGTCTGCAAACCCTGCCACATCTGACAAGCGTTGGACCCGGTATAGTACATTTCTATCTTAGTCCTATATTGACCTTCTCTATGTTTGATGGCTCGTCAGAGGTCATAGTGGGCATTCTTGTAAGCATCCATGTCCTGTTCCTTGAAAGTGGTTGCTGTAGCCTTTAGCCCGGTGCAGATACTGCCTGCAATCCATGGCTTTTGGTTAGGTTACATATGTACGGTTACCTTGGGGATGATGTCGTCAATGGACTAATTGAAGAAGCCCGTGACTAATGTGGTAAACTCCTCAATGTATTCGGATGAATCCCTGAACATATTCCAGTCTGTGCTAGAGAAGCAGTCTTGTAGCTTAGTGTCCGCTTCGTCGGACCATTTCTGTATTGAGCACTTCACCAAATCAAATCAAATGTATTTATATAGCCCTTCGTACATCAGCTGATATCTCAAAGTGCTGTACAGAAACCCAGCCTAAAACCCCAAACAGCAAGCAATGCAGGCGTTGAGGCACGTTGGCTAGGAAAAACTCCCTAGAAAGGCCAAAACCTAGGAAGAAACCTAGAGAGGAACCAGGCTATGAGGGGTGGCCAGTCCTCTTCTGGCTGTGCTGGGTGGAGATTACAACAGAACATGGCCAAGATGTTCAAATGTTCATAAATGACCAGCATTGTCAAATAATAGGTAGCACGTCCGGTGTACAGGTCAGGATTCCATAGCAGGCAGAACAGTTGAAACTGGAGCAGCAGCACGGCCAAGTGGACCGGGGACAGCACGGAGTCATCATGCCAGGCAGTCCTGAGGCATGGTCCTACGGCTCAGGTCCTGCGAGAGAGAAAGAAAGAGAGAAAGAGAGAATTAGAGAGAGCATACTTAAATTCACACAGGACACCGGATAAGACAGGATAAGTACTCCAGATATAACAAACTGACCCTAGCCCCCCGACACGTAAACTAATGCAGCATAAATACTGGATGCTGAGACAGGAGGGGTCAGGAGACACTGTGGCCCCATGTGATGATACCCCCGGACAGGGCCAAACAGGAAGGATATAACCCCACCCACTTTGCCAAAGCAGAGCCCCCACACCACTAGAGGGATATCTTCAACCACCAACTTACCATCCTGAGACAAGGCCGAGTATAGCTCACAAAGATCTCCGCCACGGCACAACCCAAGGGGGGGCGCCAACCCAGACAGGAAGATCACATCAGTGATTCAACCCACTCAAGTGACGCACCCCTCCTAGGGACGGCATGAAAGAGCACCAGTAAGCCAGTGACTCAGCGCCTGTAATAGGGTTAGAGGCAGAGAATCCCAGTGGAAAGAGGGGAACCGGCTAGACAGAGACAGGCAAGGGTGGTTTGTTGCTCCAGAGCCTTTCCGTTCATCTTCACACTCCTGGGCCAGACTTCACTCAATCATATGACCCACTGAAGAGATGAGTCTTCAGTAAAGACTTAAAGGTTGAGACCGAGTTTGCGTCTCTCACATGGGTAGGCAGACCATTCCATAAAATTGAGCTCTATAGCAGAAAGCCCTGCCTCCAGCTGTTTGCTTAGAAATTCTAGGGACAATTAGGGGGCCTGTGTCTTGTGACCGTAGCGTACGTGTAGGTATATACGGCAGGACCAAATCAGAGAGATAGGTAGGAGCAAGCCCATGTAATGCTTTGTAGGTTAGCAGTAAAACCTTGAAATCAGCCCTTGCCTTGACAGGAAGCCAGTGTAGGGAGGCTAGCACTGGAGTAATATGATCAAATTATTCTGTTTGAGTTTTTGCTTGTAAACAGGAAAGTAAACGTCACAGTAAAAGTCCTCCAGAGTGATAGTGCCTCTTGTGGCGCAGGAGACAGCTCGTTGAGTGCCTGATTAGTGCCGTTCTTGTTTTGTGGTGGGATGTAGATTGCAGTGATGATACATGTGTTGCCAGAAGGGTTTTTCAAAGGCTTGAACAATGCCACCTGAAGTGGACTCTTAATGACAATGACGGCCATTTGTTCAATGGTATTAGATGGCGATCCTGATAGGGTCATTGTTTTTGGGCAATGGGCATTGCATCTCGTCGGCTGTACTAGTGTGTCATCTATATCACAGGATGTAAACTAGGTGAGAGAAATCTCTTTATTTCGGGAACATGAGTCAACGGAGAATGTTCAGATAACCTCATTAACCTTGATTAGGTACTGTACAACAGTCCCTCTCTCCTAAGACCCAGTCGGTCACGCTGACAACAAAAAAAATCTCCAATGTTCACAGCAGCATTTGGAAGTAGGCCCTACTGCACACAAGGTGGGAAAGGACAAAGAGTAAACGTATGTGTTATGACAAATGGCACTACTCTAAGCCAAGAACATAATGACAAAGCAATAAAATTAAAATAAACACATACATCATGTGAAAAAGATCTCATCCGGGGGTGTGTTTTGAGCATCTGTTTTTTAATTGAAATGAAGGTAATTAAACGTTTGAGTGTGTACAAAATGGTGATAGGCGGGTTCTTGACCCATGCAGAACGGTTCTCATGGTTCTCCGTTCTGTGATAGATGAGAACACTCGCTGGGAGGTAGATTAATCACTAAAGCCTTCCTTATTATGTTTCATTTGCTAGCTATGCAGGGCAACAAAACCATGAAGCCGTTTGTTTTCTTTAGTGAGCCAACCTGCTTAGTTTTAACAGGACTAACTGAGGGTAGTCCCTCAGTAAAACAGACCTCATATTTATATGTTGAAGTGAGTGTGGAGAGAGTGGGGGTATGAGGGCGGAGGGTGTGCTTGTGTGTGTATGTGTGAGCAGGTGCTTGCATTCATATGTTGGTGCATGTGCGTGTACTCCTGCATGTGTGCCTGTAGGTAGCCTACATATGTGTGTGCGTGTGTTCCATTGTGTGTGCAAACGATGTGATGCAGAAGTGCAATGCTTTGGTTTGGCGCTGAGAAGTTCCTCTACCATTCTTTTACTCTGCCTCACGGCAGCATCCCCAGTAGGATACATGTGTTGCTTCCTCTCACCAGACACTTTGCAATCCCGCCAGCAGTCCAGGCTTTGCTGAGATCTCCTGCCTGCTTGGGAGGGATGAGGAGTGTGATGTTATTTAACAGCTCATTTAGCAGTCAAGTAAAGGACGTTTACCTCAGAGGTGTAATGGCCTCTGGGACTGGATGTGCAGTCGAACACCCACTGTTCAGCATCTTACTGCTCTACATGTGCTGGGGATTGGTAGAAAAGATACAACATTAAAAAGACATCACAACTGACAAGAAACTGCATGTTTCTGTGTACCATTTTTTAAATTATTCTTCGCATATCCATATTGCTTAATGCTTGTGGTAAATGAAATGCTTTTAAGTGTCTGGAAATACATTACATGACCAAAGGTATTTGGACATGGGCATTAATATGGTTGGTCCCTCCTTTGCTGCTATAACAGCCTCCAATATTCTGGTAAAGCTTTCAATTAGATGTTGTAACATTGCTGCGGGGACTTGCTTCCATTCAGCACAAGAGCATTAGTGAGGTCGGGAAATGATGTTGGGCGATTAGGCCTGACTCGCAGTTAGCGTTCCAATTCATCCCAAAGGTTTTTGATGGGGTTGTGGTCAGTGCTGAACCTTGATTTGTGCACAGGGATATTGTCATGCTGAACTGTTGTCACAAAGAATACCCTAGAATGTCATTGTATGCTGTAGCATTAATATTTCCCTTCAGTGGAACTAAGGGGCCTAGCCCAAATTATGAAAATCAGCCCCAGACCATTCTTCCTCCTCCACCAAACTTTACAGTTGGCACTATGCATTGGGGCAGGTAGCGTTCTCCTGGCATCCGCCAACCCAGATTCGTCTGTCGGACTGCCAGATGGTGAAGCGCGATTCATCCCTCCAGAGAACGCCTTTCCACCGCTCCAGAGTCCAACGCCTGGCCAACGCTCGGCTGCTCAGCCATGGAAACCCATTTCATGAAGCTCCTGATGAACAGTTATTGGGCTGATGTTGCTTCCAGAGTGAGTGTTGCAGGACAGACATTTTTTACGCGCTACATGCTTCAGCACTTGGCACTCAATTTCTGTGAGCTTGTGTGGCCTACCACTTTGCGGCTGAGCCGTTGTTGCTCCTAGACCTTTCCACTTCACAATAACAGCACTTACAGTTGACCTGGGCAGCTTTAGAAAGACATTTGACAAACTGACTTGTTGGAAAGCTGGCATTCTATGACGGTGCCACGTTGAAAGTCACTGAGCTTTTCAGTAAGTCCATTCTACTGCCAATGTTTGTCTATGGAGATTGACATGGATGCGTGCTCAATTTTATATACCTGTCATCAACGGGTGTGGCTGAAGTAGCCAAATCCATAATTTTAAGGGGTGTCCACATACTTTTGTATATATTGTGTATGTGCAATTGGGTGAAAGATTTACCTTCTGAGAAATGTATGTGCAATTAAAAACTGCTTAGTCAAATCCTCACTTGAGATGCTAACTCTGACTCTCCCGTTAATCATCTTGCTTGGATCTCAAGTTACCGTAAAATACAGTATGTCGCAGTGTTGCCAGCTTAACTTTTTATTTTGGAATATAGGAGATGAACTGCCAAGTTGCCCCTGGAATGTACTAGATAAACTACAGTACCTTAATAAATCCACCTCTCCCTACCGTACAATCACACACGCACCCCACACAAAGCACAAAATGTCAGCACGTCACATCAAACTCACACACGCTGCCAAATATGGCCAAGAGTATGTGTGTGTCTTGTGCTGTCCACACACATATCAGAAAGCTATGTGTAAATCCTCTTGTGTAAAACGTCTGACATAGTCACGATGGCTGGTCTAAAAATAGCTACTTTGTCTCTGTTCCCTTTTTTCTTTATTTTTTGTCCTCCTCTCCTCCAGAAAGGAGGACTGTTGACTTTACATGCTGCCTGAGCATGGCCTCGCAGATTGGAGCCTGCTCAACTTGATCCTCTTTTTTTTTCTCCCACTGCCTGACAATTGTCCTGACAACCGAAGCAGAATTCTCTCACAGGAAGAGGACAAACACAGGGATGGAGGCATGCTGCAAAAAGGCACCATGACTGTCCTCCCCTGTCCTCCTTCACTCCTCTGTAATGTCCCTTCTTCCCCCGTAACCACGCCCTCCCTCCCTACCCCTCCCTCCTGGCTGGACTTACCAGAACAGGGTTTGTCATCTGTGATAAAGTACCCACAATCTGGGAAGACTCAGCTCTGGATGGTTATTACATTAGGTCAGTGCGTTCTAATGGAGAAGGTCCTGCGGACCATGTCATCGCCACTAGGCAACAGGGGAGAAGAAGCAGAACCGTATTACTCCCTTACACTCAACATCAACCCCAAACTCTCTCAAAGACACACACACACACACACACGCACGCACACACGCACACACACAAACAGGACAGGAACCCTAAACATATAAACAATTATCCATGTCTGCTTCGAAAGGCACACAGCTCTGTCAGATTCTATTTATTTGATTGCTACATAGAATTAGTTGGCATCTTTTCGGCATGTGTTTGCTTGAGCGTGTGAGCATGTGTGTCTGTCTGTGAACACGCTCTGAGTGACATATTTCGTCTATAGTGTTAGACATTTAGAGTTCCAGTTTGCAAAGTATCACCCCCCCCCCACCCCCATCCCATCCCTCCGTGACAGTAAAATATGGTTAAATGGTTGGCTGAAAGCAAACATACCATAACTATCAGAAACTCCATGTACTCCATAATGCAAACTGTTCATTTTCAAGGTCATAAAAAGTCCAATGAACTCTGCAGATCTTTTCCTCTCTCTTTTCTATGAAGGATATTTCTCTGAGTCAGAATTATCACTGCTCAGGTGTCTGGTGAAAAAAAAACATCAGCTGCCAACTCACCTGAGGGCCACAATTAGCGTTGAGCAGCTGCTGTGCTTTTTGTGCCGCGACGACTGAACACGCTGCGGACACCATGGACACAGCCTGTCAGCCACGGCTACATCAAACACACACACACACACACACACACACACACACACACACACACACACACACACACACACACACACACACACACACACACACCCACGCACAGACAAATCGGTTCTTCCCCATGTCCAATTTCAATGTCCACACAATTTGTTTGGTTTTGTTAGTTCTTGCATGTGTTTATCATACTGCGAGACCCCATATGTTGCTGTATCGTAGTCTCATACAGTATGTACACATTGAATGTACATTTATCACATCTTTCAGTGGAGGTTGGTTGAGACGCCAGACAGACATGAAGGCTGTCCTCCTTCCATTTCCACATCATTGTGCTGACCAGCTGGACATCGTCTGCACACTGATAGGTCCCCAACTCAAATAGCTTGTTGACCCCCTGTAGAGAACAGACAGACTGTGGGCCCTGGGTAACGCTGTGGTCAGTACAGCATCAATGGCCCCGGTGGCACATATAATGAGAGACACTGGCTGTGTGTATGATCTGAATCAGAGAGAACCACTTCTTTCTTTTCCCATGCTAGATCTACTGAGCTGTATGGGCAGAGACTAGTGTTTTAATGATTATTAGAAGAGTCAGAGAAGGGCTGGACAGATGCTCTTTTTTTAGAGGGATTCCTGATTAGGAACAGCTGTCACATGTTAAAGACGAAGCTACCTTAAATGATGCATCACACTCCTCCCGTCCCTCAAAACCGACTCTCATATAAATTGGCATGGAAAGCCTCTGCATTCAGCAATGATATACGTACTGTATTTATTTGATTTGATTAACTTTTAGTAATTTACCGGAACCCAATTGAGACCCGTGTCTCAATTACAATGGTGCCCCAAGGACAAGAAAATGACATCAACACAGCAACAATATCGATTTTTTTTTAACTACAAGACAGCTTTAAGTACATTACATCAGGTTATTTCAAGCTGCACACTTCAGTGTGCAACTGATTTAACAACCGAGTTTTAAACTACCCTATTGGCACCAAGGAATGCAAGTGCAATTTGTTTTGTAAGGTGTTCTATAAGTGTGTTGCATTACAACTAAAAGCGGCTTTACCAAACTTTTTGGGGACAAGCGGAGTCAACGAGAGTCAACGAACAGGGAAGTGAGGTACAGTATGTGGGAAGCTTGTGGAGCAGAGCTTTGTAAACAAGTAGGGAGTATTGAAGTGATGTGCAGGACTTTAGTGAGGCCTAGCTGACCTTCTGATACAGGATGCAGTGATGAGTATTAAAACTATCACCTGTAATAAAGTGCAGGGAGCTATGCTGCCCTACTAAGCAAAAAGGCAGTAACTGTTCATTTGGTCCAAAATGTCATTTTTGCTACTTTAAATACATGCTTAATCATGTGGACAAGCATCCTGCCTCTATTGTATTGTGTTTTTGGAGAAAATGGGGGTCATACTAGCAGTAACAGCAAAATGTTACTGTGGAACCAGGTAACTGAACTCACTGCCTTTTAGCTTGGTTTCAACCTGCCATTGGCTGCAGTTATGGCCTTTTACCTTGGTATCACATAATTTTTCTGATAGTGATACAATACAACCTGTATGACACTGACTGACAGCTACACACACATACATTGCTAATCTAGGGACACAACATCATGACACAGCATTCCCAGGGGAGAATGATGGTTGAACTTGCTCTGAAACACCGACACCCAGACAATGGTAAGAACTAGTTAGCTAAGTAGACCTAGCTAGCTAACTAGCTATTGAGCATAAACTACCAATGCTACCGGCTCCCATAACATGAGATCTGCAGTTGATACTAACTTCAATCTATTAGCCCTGTAATGAATTATATTCTGAAATTTCATCTGATGGTTTCTTTGAATCAGTACACCACACACACGATTTCTAGCCAGTGACAGCCACCGAGCTAGAACTGACGTACCCCTACCAAAATGTAAAACCTACCTTGTGCTACCTGCTCCAATAAGAGGCGTTCAGCAATTTATACCAGCTTCAATCTATTATACCTAGAATCAACTTAATCCCTATTATTTGATGGTGGCGTATGTAATTAGCACAACAAGTTTTGGCATGCCAAATGTGTGCTCAATGTGTCTGCTTTGGTGCCATCATTACATGAATGAGGGAAAAAACTGTTCCGCCAAAATGACTTCCACCAATCCCTGTGACCTACAGTAGATGAATATAGTATCTATGTGGATTAGTTGCCAGGTGAGGGTGCATTAGGACTGTACAACCACGTCAATTCTACGTTTTATTCCTGTCAATGTCCTTCCATACAATTTAAATACGCATTATAGCTATAAGAGTCCAAAAAGATGGACACCAAGCTGTGTCTGATGCCTGCAAATCGAAGGCAGTTGTCACGACTTCCGCCGAAGTCGGTCCCTCTCCTTGTTCAGGCAGCGTTCCGCGGTCGACGTCACCGAATTTCTAGCCATCGCCGATCCACTTTTCATTTTCCATTTGTTTTGTCTTTTGTTTTCTACACACCTGGTTTCTATTCCCCAATTATATGTTCATTATTTAACCCTCTGTTTCCCACATGTTTGTGTGCATGTTTGTTCTATGTTGATGGCTGGATCTGACGGCTGGAATTTTGTTGCCGGGTTTTGTATTTACGCCCGTTTCTTTGTGGTACCGGTATACCACAAATGGTATCTTAGTGGAAGACACACAAAGAATGCAGTTTCAACTCTGTTACACTGCCAGTAATTACACTGAGAAATATAGTAAACTAACAAATCTACATAAAATACTCTGTCAAAGTGGAAGAATTCTATTTATTTATTTGAAAATATTGATAGAAATTAAATAACTAAAATATAGTAATTGCGTAAGTATCAATCTCCCTGCACCAACACATGCTAGAAACATGGTTGGCACTTATATACAGCGATGAGTCTTCTTGTGTACGTCTCTTAGAGCTTTACACACCTGGATTGTGCAATATTAGCCCTTATGTCACGTTTCTTCAAAATTGAACCCAGAAGCAGACCAGGACAAGGAGAGTAGGAAGAAGGTGAGTATTTATTTACAAGTGAATGTGAGTGGGTAGATACATCCAGGTGGCGTAGCGTGCAGCGGTGGTGAGTTGATGGGAGTAAATAGGTGGATCCAATGGGGAAGCGGAATCCTCCGACGACCAGGCGGGAATGGGGTAAATGATCCGGGTGAGTAACTGAAGACAGAACAAACGGAGGTAAGTTGAAGGCAAGCAAGACGTACAAAACAAATTCTATCCAACTTGAGGCTGATACTATGGCACAACATACTGTTCATGGCTAACGATCCGGCAGGGAATGGTTGTCAGGTCCGGGCTTATGAAGAGGAGAGATGATGATCAGGACCAGGTGTGCAGATAGCTGATGGGATACAGGTGCGGGTAATCAGAACTCCCAACTGGCTACATTGCCCGGCAACCAGACAGGGTGCGTTCCAGGACGCCGGAAAAAACACTCCAGGACAGAACACTGGCAAAAACAGACTCAGGAAACGGGATTCGTGACAGTACCCCCCCTCCGACGAACGCCACCGGGCGGACTACCCGGAGCGCCAGGGTGGAGGCGGTAAAAGTCACGAAGCAGGTCATCGTCAAGGATCTGACGCCGAGGAATCCAACTCCTCTCCTCAGGACCATATCCTTCCCAATCCACTAAATACTGGAACCCTCGACCCCGCCGTCTGGAGTCCATGATGCGGCGCACCGTGTAGACAGGACCACCTCCGATCATCCGAGGAGGACGAGGACGAGGAGGAGGGGGCAACAGAGGACTGAGGAGAACCGGCTTGAGGCAGGAGACATGAAAGGTGGGATGTACTCTTAGTGTAGCAGGCAACTTGAGTCGGACCACAACAGGATTAATGATCTTCTCCACTACAAACGGACCAATGAACTTCGGTGACAGTTTCCTCGACTCAGTCCGTAGAGGAAGATCCCGTCTAGCCAACCAAACCTTATCTCCAACGGTATAAGCGGGGGCAGGAATACGGCGACGATTCGCCTGGATCTGATACCGGTCAGAAACCTTAAGGAGGGCCTTCCTGGCCCGATGCCAGGTGCTGTGGCAACGACGAATGTGGGTCTGGACAGAAGGAACCGAGAGATCCCACTCCTGAGAAGGAAACAAGGGAGGTTGGTAACCGTACAGGCACTGGAAGGGAGACATCCCAGTGGCAGATGAAGGGAGAGTATTATGAGCATACTCGACCCAGGGTAATTGAGAGGACCAAGAGGTGGGATCAGAGGAAACAAGACAGCGCAGCGTGGACTCCATCTTCTGGTTGGCTCTCTCCGCCTGACCATTAGATTGGGGGTGAAATCCAGATGTGAGACTGACTGTAGCTCCAATGGCCAAACAGAAGGACTTCCAGACAGCAGAGGTAAACTGAGGACCACGGTCAGAAACAATGTCACAGGGCAACCCGTGGACCCTGAACACCTCCCTAACCAGGATCTCGGACGTCTCAGTGGCAGAAGGCAGCTTGGAGAGGGGAACAAAGTGGGAAAACTTGCTGAATCTATCCACAATGGTCAGAATAACCGTGTTACCAACAGAAGAGGGCAACCCCGTGACAAAATCCAGGGCCAGATGCGACCAAGGTCGCCGGGGAATAGGTAGGGGGTGAAGAAGCCCAGAGCTGGCCCGATTGGTACTCTTATTCTGCGCACAAACAGGACAAGCGGCAACAAACCTCCGGGTATCTTCTCCCATGGCAGGCCACCAAAATCGTCTGCGCAGTAACGCCATAGTCCGAGCAACACCAGGGTGACAAGCTATCTTGCTGGCGTGGGACCACTGAAGGACAGCAGAACGAACCGACTCAGGCACGAACAACCGATCGGGTGGACCGTTATCGGGCCCGGGCTGTGTCCGAAGAGCCGCCATCACCTCCTCCTCAATCCTCCATGTAACGGCTCCCACGACAACGTTCTGGGGAAGAATCGTCTCAGTCTTGGCCCCACTCTCCTCCGTCTTGGAGAACATCCGGGACAGGGCGCCAGCCTTCCCGTTCTTCGACCCAGGTCGGAACGTCAGGGAAAAATTGAAGCGTCCAAAAAACAAAGCCCACCGGGCCTGACGGGAGTTGAGACGTTTAGCCGATTGCACGTAAGCCAGATTCTTGTGGTCAGTCCAGACCACAAACGGTTGCTCCGCTCCCTCCAACCAGTGACGCCACTCCTCCAAGGCGAGCTTCACAGCGAGAAGCTCCCGGTTACCCACATCGTAGTTTCTTTCAGCTGGAGAAAGACGACAAGAGTAGAAGGCGCAGGGATGGAGTTTACCGTCAGTGGAGCTACGCTGGGACAGGATGGCGCCCACCCCCACATCAGACGCATCCACCTCCACAACGAACTGACGGGAAGTGTCAGGTTGAGAGAGAATCGGGGCGTTGGTGAATCGGCTCTTCAAATCTAGAAATGCTCGGTCTGCCTCAGGAGACCAACAGAACTTTCTGGTGCAAGACGTCAGTACAGTTAAAGGGGCGGCCACCCGGCTGTATTCACGGATAAACCTCCGATAAAAATTTGCAAACCCCAGGAATCTCTGGAGCTGCAATCTCGTACCGGGCTGGACCCAATCCCGAACCGCCCGAACCTTCTCTTGGTCCATCTTGATCTCTCCCCTGGAGATGATGTACCCGAGGAAGGACGTCGTGTGGGCGTGAAAATCACACTTCTCAGCCTTCACGAACAGACGGTTCTCCAATAACCGCTGCAGGACCTGCTTGACATGCTGAACGTGGCTAGAAAGCTCCTTCAAGAAGATGAGGATATCATCCAGGTAAACGAACACAAAAATACCAATCATATCTCTCAGAACGTCATTCACCATACTTTGGAACACAGCAGGAGCGTTGGTCAGTCCAAACGGCATCACCTGGTATTCGAAATGTCCCATCGGAGTATTGAACCCAGTCAACCACTCGTCCCCCTCCTTGATCCGAACCAAATGATAAGCATTACGTAAATCAAGCTTCGTAAAAACCGTAGCACCCTGTAAAGAATCGAAAGCCGAGCTCATCAAGGGCAGGGGATACTTGTTCTTGACCGTAATATCATTCAAACCCCGATAATCAATACACGGTCGAAGAGAGCCATCCTTCTTGCTCACAAAAAAAAATCCTGCTCCCAGAGGTGATGACGAGGGCCGAATGAGACTTGCAGCTAGAGACTCCTTGATGTAGGTCTCCAAGGCCTCACGTTCAGGTCGAGAGATACTGTATAACCGTCCCTTGGGAAACGCGGCTCCAGGAAACAGATTAATCGCACAGTCATAAGGTCGGTGGGGAGGAAGGGACTGAGCCTTCTGTTTACTGAATACTTCACCCAACTCGTGATATGTTTCTGGAACCAGGGACAAATCAGGAGGAGCAGAGGCACTGACCTGACTGGAAACGGCAGGAGAACAGGCAGTCCTAAGACAGTTAGCATGACAATCAATGCTCCAACTAGTTATCTTACCCGTCACCCAATCAAACGAGGGATTGTGTTCCTTCAGCCAGGGGTAACCAAGAACCAGAGGAACATGGGGCGAGGACAGAATGAAGAAGGAGATAAACTCTGAATGATTCCCCGACAACAACATCTTAACCGGTTCAGTCCTCATAGTGATCCGTGCCAGACTACTGCCGTTCAGAGTGGTTGCTTCAATGGCTTCCGGCAATTGCTCCTTGGAAAGCCCCAGCTGTTCCACCAAGTCGGCATCAATAAAGCTGCCATCGGCACCTGAATCGATAAAAGCGTTAATCTCTAAGCTCTGATCCTTATTCATAAGGGTCGCAGGAAAACGGGGTCTGACAGGATTCTTGAGAGGTTGAAACTGGCTCGCTAAAATTCCTCCCAAAACTAGCGAGCCGGGCAGTTTAACGAGCGCTGTGGACAAGCGGAGATGTAATGTCCTGAGCTACCACAGTAGAGACAGCTGTTGGTCTCACGTCTACGTTGGCGCTCCTCCTTAGTTAGTCTGTGTCTCCCCACTTGCATTGGTTCAGGATCTGGTGGCAAGACCCCTCCACTAATCCCGTGTGGGGAATAACGATCAATACGTTCTGGTTCACTTCCTGAACCGAATGGTAACCGAGTTGCTGATTGATTGGATGGGCCCCACTGCTTCTGCCTCCTTCTCTCTCGGACTCTATTATCTACCCGAATAGATAAAGTGACCAAGCTGTCTAGGTCACTAGGCTCTGGATAAGATATCAGCTCGTCCTTGAGTTGCTCCGACAACCCCTGGTAAAAAGCCGCTTGTAGTGACTCCTCATTCCAACCACTCTCCACAGACAATGTCCTGAACTCGATCACAAAGTCTGCCACACTGCGAGCTCCTTGGCGAAGAGTGAACAAACGTTTAGCTGCGTCCTTACCTCGGACTGGATGGTCAAAAAGCCTTCTCATCTCTCCCGTGAATTCCTGGTATGAAGCCATGCAGGTCTCCTGTCGTTCCCAAACGGCTGAAGCCCATTCCAGAGCTCTTCCATGCAGCAGTTCAATAACAAAGGCTATCCTAGCCTTGTCAGTGGCGTAAGAATGGGGCTGCAGATCAAACACTAACCCACACTGCATAAGAAACGAACGGCATCTTCCCAAATCCCCTTCATATTTATCAGGGGTCGGTACCTTGGGTTCACGGAAGGAAACCGCATCAGACACGGCAGGTGAGATGGGTGAAACAGGTGGTGAATGAATCGCCAGCAAACTGAGCTGATCCTGGATTTGTGTCAAGCTAGCAGATAACTTCTGGATTGCACCCGCTATCTCCTGTAGCGCCGTCTTGTGTTGTCCCAGTGTCTTCCCCTGCTGGGTAATGGCATGGCAAACGGAATCCAGGTCCGCTGGGTTCATCCTTGGCCGGATCGTTCTGTCACGTTTCTTCAAAATTGAACCCAGAAGCAGACCAGGACAAGGAGAGTAGGAAGAAGGTGAGTATTTATTTACAAGTGAATGTGAGTGGGTAGATACATCCAGGTGGCGTAGCGGGCAGCGATGGTGAGTTGATGGGAGTAAATAGGTGGATCCAATGGGGAAGCGGAATCCTCCGACGACCAGGCGGGAATGGGGTAAATGATCCGGGTGAGTAACTGAAGACAGAACAAACGGAGGTAAGTTGAAGGCAAGCAAGACGTACAAAACAACAAAACAAATTCTATCCAACTTGAGGCTGATACTATGGCACAACATACTGTTCATGGCTAACGATCCGGCAGGGAATGGTTGTCAGGTCCGGGCTTATGAAGAGGAGAGATGATGATCAGGACCAGGTGTGCAGATAGCTGATGGGATACAGGTGCGGGTAATCAGAACTCCCAACTGGCTACATTGCCCGGCAACCAGACAGGGTGCGTTCCAGGACGCCGGAAAAAACACTCCAGGACAGAACACTGGCAAAAACAGACTCAGGAAACGGGATTCGTGACACCTTAATTATTCTCATAATTCTTAAACTCTGTCAAGAGAGAAATTTTTAAACCTTTGCCATAGATTTTCAAGCAGATTTAAGTCAAAACTGTAACTTGGCCACTCAGGAACGTTCACTGTCTTCTTGGTTAGCAACTCCAGTGTATATTTGGTCTTGTGTTGTCGGTTATTGTCCTGCTGAAAGGTGAATTATTTTCCCAGACTGAAGCAGGTTTTCCTCTAGGATTTTGTATGTACTTCCCTCCATCCCGTTTCTATTTATCTGTAAAAAACTTTCCAGTATTTGCTGATGTCAAGTATACCCATAACATGATGCAGCCACCTCCATGCTTGAAAATAAGGAGGCAGTTACTCAGTAATGTGTAGTGTTGGATTTGCCCCAAACATAAGGCTTTGCATTTAGGCCAAACATTTTTTTTTCCAGTATTACTTTAGTGCCTTGTTGCATACACTATGTATGTTTTGTAATATTAAATCATTTAAATCATTATTGTGGAGTCATTACAATATGGTTGATCCATTCTCAGTTTTCTCCCATCACAGACATTGAACTGTGTTACTGTTTTACAATCACCAATGGCCTCATGGTAACATCCCTGAGCAGTTTCATTCCTGTCCTGCAGCTCAGTTCAGAAGGATGACCATGCTTAAAAATATATTCAATGTCTGATTTGATATTGTTACTGATCTATCAATCACTGTCCTTTTATGAGGCTTTTGAAAGGCTCCCTGGTCTTTGTAATTGAATCTGTGCTTGAAATTCAAGACTTGACTGAGGGACCTTACAGATGTTGTATGTATGGGGGACAGAGGAAGGGTTAGTCATTAAAAAATGATGTCAAACCCTATTATTATATAGTCCATGTAACATATTCTGTGATTTGTTAAGCCAAACTTTACTCCTGAACTAATTTAGGGTTGCCAAAACGAAGAGGCTGAATACTTATACATTTTTTATTGATCCTTTTTTTAATTTGCTTTGACATTACAGTTTATTTTGAGTTCATTGTTGATAACAAATTGAGAAATAAATACATTTTAATCCAAGGGGTATGAATACTTTTGGAAGGCACTGTATACTTCTAGGCACTGTATACTTACAAGCAGAGTTTAAAATAAAATATTAAAATATATATATATATATATATATATATATATATTTAAAAACAACAATTAAAGTACAGATTTAATGTGTATTTAAATTTGATGATATTGAACATATAGTATACTTTAAGACCGAAAAACAATTAATTTAAAGTACACTTTAATAAGTGTATTGGAAGTTGGTGATAGTATATTTATAGTATACTAAAAGACTGAAAAAGCTATTACAATTTGACATTTTAGTCATTTAGCAGAAGCTCTTATCCAGAGCGACTTACAGTTAGTGCACTCATCTTAAGATAGCCAGGCGGGACAACCACATAATATAGGCATAGAAAGTAAAATGTTCCTCAATAACGTAGCTGTTAGTAGAGTCGGAGCTAGAAGGTGGGTTGGGGTGGGGTGGGGGGGTCAAGTGCAGGTGCAGATTAAGTGTGAGATGAAGAGGATTATTTAAGATACTGTTTAAAGAGATATAGTTTCAGATGTTTTCAGATGTTTTCAGAAGATGGGCAGGGATTCTGCTGTCCTGGCTTCAGGGGGAAGCTGGATCCACCTCTGCCAGTACAGAGAAATGCTTGAACGCGGCTGAGTGGGAGCTGCTCTCCCATAGGGGTGGGAGGGCCAAGAGACCTGAGGTGGCAGAATAGTGTGCTCTGATTGGGGTGTAGAGTTTGAGCATAGCCTGAAGGTAGGGAGGAGGAGCGGGGCGACATGAGAGAACTTGGGAAGGTTGAAAACCAGGCAGGCTGCTTCATTCTGGATAAGTTATAAGGGTTTGATGGCATAAGTGGGGAGCCCAGCAAACAGCGAGTTGCAGTAGTCCAGAAGGGAGAGGACAAGTGCCTGGATTAGGACCTGCGCCACTTCCTGTGTGAGGTAGGGTCGTACTTTATGGATGTTGTAGAGCATGAACCTGCAGGAGTGGGTCACTGTTTTGATGTTTGCAGAGAACAACAGGGTGTTGTCCAGGGTCACGCCAAGGTTTTTTGAACTCTGGGAGGGTGACACAGTGGAGTTGTCATCCGTGACGGAGAGGTCTTTGAGCGGGCATGCCTTCTACGGGAGGAAGAGCCGTTCCATCTTGTCGAGGTTGATCTTGAGGTGGGCCGACATCCAAGTTTATATATCTGCCAGGCACGCAGATATGCGTGTCGCTACTTGGGTGTCAGAAGGGGGTAAGGAGAAAAGTTGTTAATTGTCATCCGCATAGCAATGATAGTAGAGACCATGTGAGGATATGACCGAGCTGAGTGACTTGGTGTATAGAGAAAAAATGAGAGGGCCTAGAACCGAGCCCTGAGGGACACCAGTAGTGAGAGTATGTGGTGCAGAAACATATCCTCTCCACATCACTTGGTAGGAGCGACCTGCCAATTAGTATGCAATACAAGATTGTGCATAGCCTTAGATGCCCAGACCTGAGAGGGTGGAGAGGAGGTCTGATGGTTCATGGCGTCAAAGGCAGCGAATAGATCTAGGACAATGAGAACAGAGGAGAGAGAGTCAGCTTTAGCAGTGCGGAGAGCCTCCATGGCACAGAGAAGAGACTGGCTAGCGTCAAAACGATAATTCTGAGAGCAATAAAGAGAAAGTTGATCAATGACAGCATGCTCAAGTGTTTTGGAAAGAGAAGAAAGACGGGATACAGGTCTATATTTTTGACGTCAGATGAGTCGAGTGTTGGTTTCTTGAGGAGGGGAGCAACTCGGGCCATTTTGAAGTCAGAGGGGACGCAGCCAGTAGTCAGGGATGAGTTGATGAAGGAAGTGAGAAATAGGGGAAGGTCTCCAGAGATGGTCTGGATGAGGTCGAGCAGGCAGGTTGTCGGGCAGCCAGACCTCACTAGTCGCAGGATGCCATCTGGAGACAGAGGGGAGAAAGAGGTCAAGGAATAGGGTAGTTCTGTGTGAGTGAGACCAGTGGACTCAATAGGCTGAGTGAATGAGTAGAGGATGTCGTAAACCTTTTTTTCAAAGGTATTGATAAATTTGTCCGCAGAGAGGGAGGAGGGAGGGGGGGGGGGTGAAGGATTAAGTCATGTGGAGAAGGTGCAAAAGAGTTTCCTAGGGTTAGAGGCAGAAGCTTGACATTTAGAATCATAAAAAGTGGATTTAGCAGCAGATACTGAGGAAGAGAAGGTAGAGAGTAGGGAGTGAAAGGATGATAGGTCCTCCAGAATTTAATTTAAGTTTTCCTCCATTTTCGCTGCACCTTGCCCTGTTCTGTAAGATCGCAATGAGTCACTCAGCCACGAAGCAGGAGGGGAGGGCTGAGCTGTCCGGGAGGAAAGGGGACAGTGTGAGTCATAGGATGCATAAAGGCAGAATCCGGAGACAGAAGGGAGAAGGATTTAGCAGAAAGGAGAGATGATAGGATAGAAGAGGAGAGAGTAGTGGGAGAGAGAGCGAAGATTGCGACGGCACATGACCATCTGGGTTGGGGGCTGAGTGATTAGGGTGGAGGAAAGGGAGACAGAAAAGGAAACAAAGTAGTGATCCTGCGACCTGGAGGGGGGATGCAGTGAGATTAGTAGGTGAGCAGCCTCTAGCAAAGATGAGGTCAAGCGTGTTGCCTGCCTTGTGAGTGGGAGGGGACTGGGAAAGGGTGAGGTCAAAAGAGTTGTAAAGAAGGCAGACGTCGGGACGTTGAAGTTGCCAAGTACGAAGATGCGGTGAGCCATCGTCAGGAAATGAGCTTATCAAGTTGGAACTCTCCAAGGGCACCTGGTGGGTGATAGATGACAATAATGTTAAGCTTGAGTGGACAAGTGACAGTGACAGCATGGAATTAAAATGAGGAGATGGACAGGTGTGAGGGGGAGAAAAGAGAAAATCTCCACGTAGGAGAAATGAGTAGACTTGTGCCACCACCACAACAACAAGATGCTCTCGGACTATGAGAGAAAACGTAGTCAGATGAAGAGAGCAGCTGGAGTAGCAGTGTTCTCTGGGGTGATCCATGTCTCCGTCAGGGCCAAAAAGTAAAGGGACTGAAGGGCAGCATAGGCTGAAATGAACTCAACGTTCTTAACCGCAGATCAGCAGTTCCAAACACTGCCGGAGACCCAGAATTCCACAAGGGTTGTGCACGCAGGGTACACTAAATTAGAAGGGTTGCAGCCAAGGAGTGGGGAGCATCTGTAAAGCCTACAGGGAGAGGTGCGAACAGGTATAGAAAAACACATACAGTAAAATTTGATCATCTGTAAATATCTATGTACGCTCAAGTGAGAGAGTGGTGTGAAGCCGTCTTTGTTTCGGCGACAGTCACAGTTTTGTGACAAAAGTGCCACTGACATGACTTTTAATAAGTGTTTTGAAGTGTGATGATAGCGTTCTTATGGTATACTAAAACACTGAAAAAAGAATGGATATAAAGTAAGCTTTTAGTAAGTGTGTTGAAGTGTAATGATATTATGTTTATAGTACACTTAAGATATACTAAAAAAAGACATCTCATATTTGAATGATATTATTTGAATTTTTTGTATATTTAAGAATACTTTAGTATAAAAAAAAAAGAAGGCAGGGAAGTGTTGCTAAGGCACACAATGGTCGATTTTGGTAGACAGAAGGTGCTCTTTGGTAAAAAGGGGTAAATTGGCATTCAAAAACAAAGGAGGAGTACTCCCTGACGAAGGCCATGCAGCCAAAATGAACATACCATACACCATTGAACATACCATACAAATAAATGCATTTTAATTAAATATATAAGGTGCCTTGGGTCCTTCTTTCTTTTGGATACTTTAGTATACATGTAATATATAAACATAGTTAATTCCCAAGGGGAAAAAAATGTATTTATTATAATAAAGCATTCCATGCATCATTGCATTTGCTGACTTATGTATGCTGTAGTAGCCTACTATTCCTAAGGTATATTGGATAGTCATAATTTAGGCTAACAAATTAACTCAATCACTGACTCAACAATGATAGAGTGAATATGCGCACTCAGTGTCAGCGAACCGATGCTATGGTCAGATGACATGAAACCTTGAGCTCTTTGGTCACACATACCAGTGGTTTTGGTGTTGAAAAACAGAAGCATATGCAGAAAAGTACCTGATACCTACGGTAAAATATCGTGGTGACTCTTTGATGTTATGGGGCTATTTTGCTTCCACTGGTCCTGTGTCCCTTGTTAAGGTCAACTGCATCATGAACTTTACCAAGTACTAGGACATTTTAGCCCGAAAAGCTGGTTGCCTCTGTAAGGAGGCTGACATTTAGCTACAAGTGGGGGGCTAATACAGGACAAGTTTATACGCTAAATAAAAATAAAACCCCTAGAAATAGAGGTATTTCCAAAGGGTTCACATACCTTTTCTTGCCACTGTACATATGGTATGCTACAGTAGAAGCGACAAAACGATATACAGAAAATATGGCACTTACTTTGATAGGAACGCACACATGTCCAAAGTTGAAGGCAACGAAGGCAATGTGGGCGCTAGCTCGAAAATATGCCGGGGGGGGGAGTTTGTGCAAGGCCTGTTCTAACTAGAGATGCCTTCATACTTGATCTGCTCAGGCTCTCGTTGAAGAGAGAAGTCTGTACGGCTCAGTAAAGCCTCAAACATAAATTGTCGTACTTCACCTGTGGGCTGCTACTTATGTGAATTAATGAGGCGGCGGTACACACCTCAATTCCAACTGTTGTTAGAAAAGGAAACTTGTTAGAAAATAATTTGCCTATAGATAATTAGCAGGTAGCATGCCTTGGTTTGAGGGCAACGTGAGTTAACTGTCCTGTTGCGTAACAATCACATTTTGAAACAAGGATTGTATTCTGACATCACACCCATTAAAAAAACTCGGGCCTGGGGCAACCGTTAGCGATATTTGGAACTTCTGCATGAAAAGGTTGAAGTCATTGGCCCCATGGTGATATCCCTGAGCGGTTCCCTTCCTCTCTGGGAACTGAGTTAGGAAGGACGCCGGTATCATTGTAGTGACTGGGTGTATTGATGCACCATCAAAACTGTAATTAATAACTTCATCATGCTCAAAGGGATATTCAATGTCAGTTTTTGTTTTTGTTTACACATCTACTAATAGGTGCTCTTCTTTTTCAAGTTATTGACTCAAGACATTTCAGCTTTTCATTTTTCATGAATCATAAAAAAATGTATGAACATAATTCCATTATGATATGCAGAATTTATTTCCTTCTTAATGCGTTTGAGCCAATCACTTCTGTTGTGTCAAGGTAGAGGTGGTATACAGGAGATAGCCCTATTTGATAAAAGACCAAGTCCATATTATGGCAACAATAGCAAATAAGCAAAGAGAAATGACAGCCATCAATACTTTAAGACATGAAGATCAGTCAATCAGTAGAATTTCAAAATCTTTGAAAGTTTCTTCAAGTGCAGGCGCAAAAACCATCAAGCGCTATGATGAAACTGGCTCTCATGAGGACCTCCACAGGAAAGGAAGACCCAGAGTTACATCTGCTGCAGAGGATAAGTTCATTAGAGTTAACAGCCTCAGAAAATGCAGCCCAAATAAATGCTTCACAAAGTTCAAGTTACAGACACATCTCAACATGAACTGTTCAGAGGAGACTGCATGAATCAGGCCTTCAAATTGCTCCAAAGAAACCACTACTTTCTTGGGCAAGGAAACATGAGCTATGGACATTAGACTGGTGGAAATCTGTCCTTTGGTCTGATGAGCCAAATATGAGATTTTTGGTTCCAACCACAGTATCTTTGTGAGACACAGAGTAGGTGAGCGGATGATCTCCACATGTGTGGTTCCCACCGTGAAGCATGCAGGAGGAGGAGATGTAATGGTGTGGGGCTGCTTTGCTGGTGACACTGTCAGTTATTTATTTAGTATTCAAGGCACTCTTAACCAGCATGGCTACCAAAGCATTCGGCAGCGATATGCCATCCCATCTGGTTTGCGCTTAGTGGGACTATCATTTGTTTTTCAACAGGACAATGACCCAAAACACACCTCCAGGCTGTGTAATGGCTATTTGACCAAAAAGGAGAGTGATGACCTGGCCTCCACAATCACCTGACCTCAACCCAATTGAGATGGTTTGGGATGAGTTGGACCGCAGAGTGAAGGAAAAGCTGTCAACAAGTGCTCAGCATATGTGGGAACTTCCTCAAGACTGTTGGAAAAGCATTCCAGGTGAAGCTGGTTGAGAGAATGCCAAAAGTATGCAATGCTGTCATCAAGACAAAGGGTGGCTACTTTGAAGTATCTAAAATATAACATATTTTTTGATTTGTTTAGCTCTTTTTTTGTTACTACGTGATTCCGTATGTGTTATTTCATAGGTTTGATGTCTTCCCTATTATTCTACAATGTAGAAAATAGTTTAAAAAAAAGAAAAACTCTTGAATGAGTAGGTGTGTCCAAACCTTTGACTGGTACCATATATCCCATTCATATTATTTCCCCTAATGTTATTAGCCTACCTCCTTTTTCTCTCTCTATTGTTGCTTCATTCCTTGAAAGGAGGACCCTTTCAACAGTTAAATGAAATGACTAGAATTAGATGCATTCACTTCTCTTCACGAAGATTGAGCGGTTATGGGACTTAATTAATAACTGCTATAGCCTACCGCCATCGCACGTTCGCTCTTCTTTCACAGTACCCTTGAGTTCTGTTCTATTGGATGCTGTATTTAACATTCAGCAAACAAGAGCTTGCGTCCCTCTTCGAATAGCCTATTGGTATAAGAAATGCAAAAAAAATATTATAGTATAGCTTTTCCTGCACTGGTCTCTAAGAGCTAAAGAGCGTTTTTTAAGGAGAGAGGCCAGCGGAGCACAGGTGCGTGTTGTGCAATAGACAGAGGCTCTAAGTTAGAATCTTTTTATGCATAACCGAACACTAATTAGCTAAATGTACAGCTAATACTGCATTGAATGTATTACCTGAAAGAGGTAGGCTATGACATATATATATATATATATATATAGGGCTATATATCAAGTTAGAACAGGATGATCTATTTTGGATGCAATTTGAATGGAATTGATGGAGCGAGAGAAAAACTGCAAGAGTGTGCACTGATTTAAAGCAACAATATTCGAGATATAGTCTGTTTTAAAAAACTCTGCAACTGCAATTAAAAAATATATATATGTTTAATAAAAAAATAAGGTGACCCCCAAAAGCCAGATGGCCATAGGTAAATTAGACACGCATTCTGTCTTTATATTACTGTAGCAAAGACAATGCTGCAACAAATGTAGGCCTAACTGTCACAAGAAAAAAAAGTTACCATCATGAGATGATAGGTCTACATGCATTGTGAACTGTGCTCCATACTGAGATGGGCTGTCTGTCCCCACTCTGAGTGTTAATGATTCTTCATGTGCTCAGATAGGGCAGCCATGCTTCTAGCTCCTAAGCAACCTTGCAGTATTTGTATTTTTTTTATGTGTTATTTCTTACATTATTAGCCCAGAATTGTTTTGGGGGGGTTATTACATACAGTTGGGAAGAACTTTTGGATATCGGAGCAGCGGTAACTCACCAGAACTAACAGCATTACGACCACAAATACAACTTTTCAAATTGGATCCTTTGTTCGTACCCCCCAGGGCAATTTAACTGATTCCAGAGGCTGATCCAAAACAAGAGGTATTCGGAGTGGGCTTCTGGTCCGACTCAGGAGGCGAGCACACTACCCATCGCTTCCGAGTATATTACTCGCTAATGTACAGTCTCTGGATAATAAAGTTAACCTTAACAAGCTCAGGGCGAGGATCTCCTTCCAGAGAGACATCAGGGATTGTAACAAACTCTGTTTCACGGAAGCATGGCTCTCTCAGGATATACTGTCTGAGTCCAAACAGCCAGTTGGATTCTCAGTTCATCGCGCAGAACGGAATAAAGATCTCCCCCCGGGAAGAAGAAGGGTGGGGGGTATGTTTTGTGATTAACTACTCATGGTGTGATTGTGATAACATTCAGAAACTCAAGTCCGTTTGTTCCCCCGACCTAGAATACCTCACAGTCAAATGCTGACCGTATTACCTCCCAAGATAATTCTCTTCGGTTATAGTCACAGCTGTGCATATTCCCACGCAAGCCGATACCACGACGACCCTCAAAGAACTTCACTGGACTTTATGCAAACTGTAAACCACATATCCTGAGACTGCATTTATGGCAGCTGGGGATTTTTAACAAAGCAAATTTGAGGAAAACGCAACCAAAGTTCTATCAACACATTGACTGTAGTACCCGCGCTGCTAAAACACTTGACCTCTGCTACTCCAACTTCCGGAATGCTTTACAACTCCATTTTGCTCCTCCCTTCCTATTGGCAGAAACTTTAAAAGGATGTATCCGTGTTTAGGACTATTTAACGGTGGTCTGGCCAAACGTCATCCACACTTCAAGATTGTTTTGATGACGTGGACTGGGATATGTTCCGGGTAGCCTCTGAGAATAACATTGACGAATACACTGATACGGTGACTGAGTTTATCAGGAAGTGTATAGGAGATGTTGTACCCACTGTGACTATTAAAACCTACCCTAACCAGACTCCATGGATAAGATGGCAGCACACAAGCAAAACTGAAAGCGCGAACCACTGCATATAACCATGGCAAGGTGACTGGGAATATGGCTGAATGCAAAACAGTGTAGTTATTCCCTCCGTAAGTCAATCAAAAAGGCAAAACGTCAGTATAGAGACAAAGTGGAGTCACAATTCAACGGCTCAGACACGAGATGTATGTGGTAGGGTCTACAGACTACAAAGTGAAAACCAGCAACGTCGTGGATACCCATGTCTTGCTTTCAGACAAGCTAAACACCTTCATCGCCCACTTTGAGGATAACACAGTTCCATCAACGCAGCCCGCTACCAAGGACTGTGGGCTCTCCTTCTCTGTGGCCGACGTGAGTAAGACAATTAAGAGTGTTAACCCTCACAAGGCTGCCGGCCCAGACAGAATCCTCAGAGCATGTGCAGACCAGCTGGCTGGAGTGTTTACGGACATATTCAATCTCTCCCTATCCCAGTCTGCTCTCCCCATATGGTTCAAGATGTCCACAATTGTTCCTGTACCCAAGAAATCAAAGGTAACTGAACTAAATGACAATCGTCCCGTAGAACTCCCTTCTGTCACCATGAAGTTCTTTGAGAGACTAGTCAAGGATCATATCACCTCCACCCTACCTGACACCCTAGACCCACTTCAATTTGCTTAACCCCCCAATAGATCCACAGATGATGCAATCTCCATCACACTGCACACTACCCTATCCTATCTGGACAAGAGGAAAACCTATGTAAGAATGCTGTTCATTGACTATACCTCATTACTCAACACCATAGTCAATGTAGGAAACAACACCTTCACTTTGCTGATCTTCAACACAGTGGCCCCAAAAGGGTGCGTGCTCAGTCCCCTCCTGTATTCCCTGTTCACCCATGACTGCATGGCCATGCACACCTCCAACTCAATCATCAAGTTTGCAGATGACACAACAGTAGTAGGCCTGATTACCAACAATGACGAGACAGCTTGCAGAGAAGGGGTGAGGGACCTGGGAGTGTGGTGCCAGGAAAATAACCTCTCACTCAACGTCAACAAAACAAAGGCTCTGATTGTGGAAGCAGCAGAGGGAGCAGCCCCCTATCCACATTGATGGGACCGCAGTGGAGAAGGTAGAAAGTTTTAAATTCTTGCCGTACACATCACAGACAAACTGAAATGGTCCACAGACAGTGTGGTGAAGAAGGCGCACTGGCTTGGCCCCTAAAACCCTCACTAACTTTTACCGCCTGGCATGGCAACTGCACCACCCACAACCGCAGGGCTCTCCAGAGGGTGGTGAGCTCTGCCCAACGCATCACTGGGGGCAAACTATGTCAGATAATCAAGGACCTTAACCACTCAAGCCACTGCCTGTTCACCCCTGTTATCATCCAGAAGGCGAGGTCAGTGCAGGTGCATCAAAGCTGGGACCAAGAGACTGAAGAACAGCTTTTATCGCATTGCCATCAGACTGATAATTAAAAATTGTAGCAGCTGGGATCCTCCTCATTTTAGAGGCAACCATCAAAACTCTGCTTTCACAGCATTGCATATAGAAATATGGGCTTTTAAGTACACTTATTTCACTTCATCAACCACTGTTTGAGGAGCATGCAGCCTCTCGCTGCGTGACAGATGATATTCCGCCCAAACTCTATATGCCATGGGCTCTCCAACCATGTTCCTGCAGCTACCCAGTGCTTAATATGGGAAAGCAATTGAAATCTGTCCAGGAACATATTTAATCTATGGTAACATATTTAATTAACCTGTTAACAGACACTTTCTTTGCACACTCTAGGAAGGAATGAAGGAGAGAGAGGAGGAGATTGAAATTCACGGTGGTGAGATATTATGTAGCTAAAGGTAATGTGTCAGCCCATAAATAATGAAAATATTTATAAAATGCCTTCTACCTAGGCTATTCAAAAAAATCTAATTCACTATAATTGTAGGCTAACTCTGTAGCTGATGTGAGAAAGACCTTTAAACAGGTTAATTAACATTCACAAGGTAGCAGGTCCAGACCAACTATCTACTACTCTGAGCATGCCCTGACCAGCTGACAAGTGTCTTCACTGATATTTTCAACCTCATCTCTGAGCCTGTCTTTACCTACATGTTTCAAGCAGACCACCATAGTCACTATGCCCAAGAATGCCTAGATAACCTGCCTAATGACTATCGCCCCGTAGCACTCACATCTGTAGCCATAAAATGCCTTGAAAGACTGGTCAAGGCTGACACCATCATCCCAGACACCCTGGACTCACTCCAATTTGCACACTGCCCCAAAAGATTCACAGATGACCTAATCTCTAGGAACACCTATGTGAGAATGCTTTTCATCGACTACAGCGTAGCGTTCAACAGCATAGTGCCCTCCAAGCTCATCACTAAGCTAAGGACCCTGGTACTGAAAATGCGTCCCCAGGTTTTGAGGGTAGGCAACAACACATCCACCACACTGACCCTCAACATGGGGGCCCCTCAGAGGTGTGTGCTTAGTCCCCTCCTGTACTCACTGTTCACCCACAACTGTGTGGTTGCGCACGACTCCAACACCATCATTAAGTTTCCTGATGACACAATGGTGGTTGGCCTGATCACCGATGAAGATGAGACAGCCTATAGGGAGGAGGTCAGAGACCTAGCAGTGTGGTGCCAGGACAACAACCTCTCCCTCATCGTCAGCAAGACAAAGGTGCTGATTGTGGAGTACAGGAAACAAAGACTGCACCATCCCTTGATATGGCAACGACCGCAAGGTGCAATAGAGCGAAATGCGTACAGCCCAGTACATCACTGGGGCCAAGCTCCCTGCCATCCAGGACCTCTTTACCAGGCAGTGTCAGAGGACGGCCCTAAAAATTGTCAAAGACTCCAGCAACCAAAGTCATAGACTGTTCTCTCTGCTACCACAAGGCAAGCGGTACAGATGCACGAAGTCTGGAACCAACAGGACCCTGAAAAGCTTCTACTCCCAAGTCATAAGACTGCTAAATAGTTAGTCCAGGTAACTATTTGGTTAGCTATTTAACTATCTGCATTTGACCCTTTTTGCAATAACTTTTTTTACTCATCACATCTGCTGTTGCTACTGTTTATTATCTATCCTGTTGCCTAGTTACTTTATTCCTAGTTATATGTACATACACTACATGACCAAAAGTATGTGGACCCCTGCTCGTTGAACATCTCTATTGCAAAGTCATGGGTATAATATGGAGTTGATCCCCCTTTGCTGCTATAACAGTCTCCACTCTTCTGGTCGGGCACTGAGGTCGGGCACTGATGTTGGGCGATTAGGCTTGGCTCGCAGTCGGCGTTTCAATTCATTCAAAAGGTGTTCAATGGTGTTGAGGTAAGGGCTCTGTGCAGCACAGTCAAGTTCTTCCACACGGATCTCGACAAACCAATTCTGTATGCACCTCGCTTTGTGCACGGGGGTATTGTCATGCTCAAACTGTTGCCACAAATTTGGAAGCACAGAATCGTCTAAAATGTCATTGTATGCTGTAGCGTTAAGATTTCTCTTCTATGGACCTAAAGGGCCTACCCAACACCATGAAAAACAGCACCAGACCATTATCTCTCCTCTACCAAACATTATCGTTGGCAGATGGTGAAGTGAGATTCAGTTTTACACCCCTCTAGCTGACGCTCAACATTGCGCATGGTGATCTTAGGCTTGTGTGCAGCTGCTTGGTCATGGAAACCTATTTCCTCTAGCTCCCGACGAACAGTTATTGTGCTGACATTGCTTCCAGAGGCAGTTTGGAACTCGGTAGTGAGTGTTGCAACCGAGGACAGATGATATTTACATGATATGCGCTTCAGCACTTGGCTGTCCTGTTCTGTGAGCTTGTGTGGCCTACCACTTTGCGGCTGAGCTGTTGCTGCTTCTAGACTTTTCCACTTCACAATAGCAGCACTTACAGTTGTCAGGTCTAACAGGGCAGAAATATTACGAACTGACTTGTAGGTAAGATTGCATCCTATGACTGTGCTACGTTGAAAGTCACTGAGCTCTTCAGTAAGGCCATTCTACTGCCAATGTTTGTCAATGGAGATTGCATGGTTGTGTGCTCAATTTTATACAGCTGTCAGCAATGGTGTGGTTTAACTTCTTTCGGATCATTGGGACGCTAGCGTTCCACCTCGACAACATCCAGTGAAATTGCAGAGCGTGAAATTCAAAAGACAAAAGTAGTAATATTAAACATTCATAAAAATACAAGTGTTATACACCATTCTCTAGCTTAGAATCTTGGTAATCGAACCGCTTTGTCCAATTTACAATAGGCTTTACAGCGAAAGAATAGCATTTGATCGTCTGAGGACAGTGCCTAACCCACTTCCTACATTAACATGAATTCATAACCTGCACAGGTGTCACAAACTCAAAAATAGAAATAAAATAAATCACTTACCTTTGAAGATCTTCATCTTTTTGCAATCCAAAGGGTCCCAGTTACACAGTGAATAGTTGTTTTGTTCGATAAAGTCCTTATTTATATCCCAAAAATGTCTGTTTATTTGGAGTGTTTGATTCAGAAATACACCTGTTTCAACTCGCCCAACCTGCCTACAAACTAATCTAAAAAGTTACCTGTAAACTTCGTCCAAACAATTCAAACGTTTCTAATCCAACCTCAGATACCCTAATATGTAAATAATCGCAAAAATTTAAGACGGAATATATTGTGTTCAATACCGGAGTAAAAGAACGAGGAGCATGCACTCATTAATGCACCAAAAGACTAGAGTCCTTCTGAGGGATACTTCGAAAGAATACAAATACTTCTTCATTTTTCAAAAAACAAGCATGAAACCATTTCTAAAGACTGTTGACATCTATTGGAAGCCATAGGAACTGCAATCTGGGTCCTAATTATTAGACTTTGCCATAGAAAAACATTGAAATTGTCACGAGTCCGACCGAGGGTGGCTTCCCTTCCCGGTCGGTTGGCGCTCGGCGTTCGTCGTCACCGGCCTATTAGCTGCCACTGATTGTCTTTCCTCCCCCGCCTTGTATGTTTATTGGTAGCACCTGTTTGTGTTGATTAGTTGGGCTTCTTTAGACAGCTGGCCCGCCTGTTTGTTGTGCGGGATTATTCATTGTAACCTTCGGCTCTGTAGTAGAGGAACGTGTTAGTTCCTGGTCGTGCATTTTTCAGTAGTCATTTTTCATTCCCTGTGTTTTGGGGCCGTTATTATTGTGAGCACCCTGTGGTGCGTTGGTGCAATTAAAGAGCACAGAATTGCACTCTCTGTCTCCTGCGTTTGACTCCACACCCACGACACCCGGAGCATTACAGAAAAGTCCAATGACCTCAACAACAAAGAATTCCTGGATGGTTTGTCCTTGGGGTTTCGCCTGCCAAATCAGTTCTGTTATACTCTCAGTCATTATTTTAACCGTTTTAAATACTTTAGAGTGTTTTCTAACCAATACTACCAATACTACCATATGCGTATCCTAGCTTCTGGGCCTGAGTAACAGGCAGTTTACTTTGGGCACCTCAGTAATCCAAAATTCCAAATACTCTCCCCTAGCCTTAAAAAGTTAATGAAGTGTTTTGGGACATGTTAGGTCAGGGTGTGGTGGTTTATATAGACAACATTCTGCTAACCACGCCCAGCATGTGTCGTTATTCAGGTCTGTGCTGGGAAAACTGTTGGAGCACGATCTATGTGTTAAACAAGAGAAGTGTTTGTTTTTCCAGGGTTCCGTGTCCTTTTTGGGCTACGTCATAGTGGACATGGAGGAGCAACACGTCAGCGCAGTCAAGTCATGGCCCATCCCCAACTCCGTGAAAGCAGACCAGCGATTCCTGGGGTTCGCCAACTATTTCCGGAGGTTCATTCGGGGCTTCAGCACGATAGTCGCGCCTCTTACCTCCCTGCTGAAAGGAGGTCCCCAGCAGCTGCGTTGGACGGCGGAGAGGGCGTTCGAGACACTGAAGACACGCTTCACCACTGCTCCCGTGCTGGCACATCCCGACCCCTCACTTCCCTTAATCATCGTTGTGGATGCCTCCAAAGTAGGAGTCGTGGCAGTGCTGTCCCAGCACACCGGAACCTCTCCAAAGCTGTGGCCCTGCGCCTTTACTCCAAGAAACTGAGCCCCACACAGAGGAACTACGACATAGCGGACCGGGAATTATTGCCGGTCAAGAAGGCTCTGAAGGTGTGGAGGCACTGGATGGAGGGGTCAAAACACCCCTTCCTAGTGTGGATGGACTGGTTTTCCAAAGCTTGTCGCATCCGTCCTCTGCCTTGGCTCCCATCGGCCATGCAAACCGCGGAGGCTCTTTTTACGCATGTCTTCCGGCACTATGGGATCCCGGAGGACATTGTCAGACCGTGTTCCTAAGTTCACCTCAAGCGAATGGAAAACATTCATGGAACGGCCTCAAGGCTAATGGGCAGGTGGAGAGGATCAAGCAGGAGGTGGGCAGGTTCGTGAGGTGTTAATGTCAGGTCCTACCGGGGGTGTGGATGGATTTGCAGAGTACGTGCATTATTCTCTCTGCCACTCCTCCACTAACCTCACTCTGTTCCAGTGCGTGTTGGGGTATCAGCCGGCCCTGGCACCTTGGCATCCGAGCCAGACCAAGGCCCCTGCAGTGGATGAGTGGTTTCGGTGCGCTGAGGAGACCTGGAACGCTGTGCACACTAGTCTCCAGTGGGAGCACAAGTAACAGGCCGACCGTCACTACAGTGAGGCGACTGTCTTCTCTCCAGGCAACCGGGTTTGGCTCTCCACCTGGAACCTTCCCCTCCGCCTGCCCTGCCGGAAGCTGAGCCCGCGGTTTGTGGGGGCGTTTCAAGTCCTGAGGAGGGTTAATGAGGCAACTTACCGTTTGTAACTCCCTGCTGATTACAGCTTTAACCAGAATTTTAATGTGTGTCTCTCCTCAGGCCAGTATTGCCTGGTCACCTCACTGAGGCTGGACCCAGTGATGACCTGCCTCCTCTGGACATCGAGGGAGGTCTGGCATACTCGGACCGTGAAGTCCTGGATTTGAGGCATAAGGGCGGGGCGTCTCCAGTGTCTCGTCGAGGGCTGGAGAGGGATACGGCCCAGAGGAGCGGTGTTGGGTTCCTGCGGTGGACATCCTGGACACTTCGCTGACCAGGGATTTTCATCGTCGGAGTACTGACCAACCCACACCACGTCCCCATGCCCGTACCCAAGGCCGGTGTCATCCCACTGCTGGTGCAGCGCATCGAGGGGTACTGTCACGCATCCCCCCGGTACTGCAGCTCATTCTGTCCACCTGCTCCTTAGGTCTACTCCATCAGCCTTTTAGGCGTCACTGAACTGGATTCATTACCACCAACCCCAGACTGTCTTGTCTCATTTCGCACACCTGGTTCCCATTTCCCCTGTTTAGTATGTGTATGTAAACTCAGCAAAAATGTCATATTTGTATGAACATAACAAGATTCAACAACAGTCAGTATCTTGTGTGGCCACCAGCTTCATTAAGTACTGCAGTGCATCTCCTCCTCATGGACTGTACAAGATTTGCCAGTTCTACAAGCCCTCAGTCCAGCCTCTCTCAGCCTATCGAAGGAGAGTGTGAGCACTGATGGAGGGATTGTGCGTTCCTGGTGTAACTCAGGCAGTTGTTCTTGCCATCCTGTACCTGTCCCGCAGGTGTGATGTTCGGATGTACCAATCCTGTGCAGGTGTTGAAACACGTGGTCTGCCACTGTGAGGATGATCAGCTGTCCGTCCTGTCTCCCTGCAGCACTGTCTTAGGTGTCTCACAGTCCGGACATTGCAATTTATTGCCCTGGCCATATCTGCAGTCCTCATGCCCTGGAAATCTTTCTGTTGGTGTTTTTCAGAGTCAGTAGAAAGGCCTCTTTAGTGTCCTAAGTTTTCACAACTGTGACCTTAATTGCCTACCGTCTGTAAGCTGTTAGAGTCCTAAGGACAATTCCACGGGTGCATGTTCATGAATTGTTTCTGGTTCATTGAACAGGCATGGGAAACAGTGTTTAAACCCTTTCCAATGAAGATCTGTGAAGTTGTTTGGATTTTTACGAATTATCTTTGAAAGATAGGGTTCTGAAAAAGGGGCGTTTCTTTTTTTGCTGTGTTTTTGTGCCCTCTGTTCCCCATTTCTGTTGGTCCTGTGAGTACCTGTGCTATTGCATCGGCTTCCATGATACATGTTATTGTGCACTTGTTTTACGGGTCTCGTCCCGTGTATTATTTAGAGGTTTCCACCTCGCTCTTCTGTTTGGGTGGAGAAAATGAAAACCCCTATTACGTATTCCTGCGCTTGTTTCCAATAATTAGACAACATGACAATTTATTATTGTTTTGATTATTACGTGCTGCAACTTTTCTATCATTTCTCTATTTTCTCTCTACATTGTTGGTAAGGGCCCATAAGTAAGAATTCCACTGTTAGTCTACACCTGTTGTTTATGAATTTGGTGATTAATAAAATATGATTTGATACTAATGGTAATTGTGAGGCATAACAAATCATTTTGAGTTCTCAAGTAGTTCTCAAGGTTTAACTTATTGCACTCAGGTCTACCAGGAAATATATGGTTTTATGGAAGATTACTGTTCAATATTACATGCAACATGTACAAAAGTATTTGGTTTATTGGACATCCATCCATCTTAGAAATGAATCATATTTTTCTCTGTGTCATTTCTTGAGATTGACCAGACTCTCTCTCTGTTCTTGGAACACACATGCCATATATCTTATGTGTTGGTTCAAGGGAGTGATGTGGGTGAAATGTGGAGTAGGTTGTTGTGAAGCTCCTTGGCAGAGTCCTATCTCAGCCATGTGATGACCCAAGTTTCTCTGGAAGGAGGGTCAGTCGTCCGGGGAACTCTTTCATTAGGCCTTCTTGAAAAAGGTCTACATTCTCTGTTGGGAAGATTAGGTTCACAGTTCAGCTTTGATAATTAATTCAGATTTTACAGCAGACTTGAAAGGATCCAGCTCTTGTTCTCATATCTTTATCTGTTGCACTGCTGGGAACAAGAGCATGGGCTCCTTTGTGATCCTCCTACCTTCTAAATCCCCACTATCTCAGCATGCTATCTAAGACAACTAAAACAATGTTAAATTTTAACCTACCCTCCCTCAGGGCGAAAAAAAAAGTTAACTTTTTATTTTTTCCCCATCAGCAGAAAAATGTAAAAGAACTAACCAGTAAAAATAAAAATAATGTTTGATAGCAGAGATGAAAGCAAAAGCCCTCAAACATCTGGTGAGCAGACCCTGGCAGGTTAAGATAAACAGAAAGTCCTTTTATGGAAGTGCTCATACCCTCCACAGATTCAGAGGTATGGTGTGGAACACCTTCAAAGGATTGCGGGACCGCCACATCTTGTTTCCATTTACCCTGTAACCAGGCCACCTTCTCATCAGCAGACAGTTCTCCTGGCACTATATATGTACTCCTGCAAAGAGGATACTCTTTTAATTTTTTTTTATTGAACCTTTATTTATCTAGGCAAGTCAGTTAATAACACATTCTTATTTACAATGACGGCCTACTAAAAGGCCTCCTGCGTGGACTGGAGCTGGGATTAAAAATATACTAATAAAAAATATAGGACAAAACACACATCACGGCAAGAGACACAACACAACACTATATAAAGAGAGAAAAAATAAACACCTTAAACACACACAAGAGCAGACACGCACACACACAAGCATTTGTGAGCGCACATACACCAACAAACACACAAATGTTCTCTGAGACACACAACATACTTTCTGAGTGACCTTCTGTAGAAACAGAGAGGGAAGTAAATAAAATTAGCTCATACTCAGCTCTGAAACAGAGACGCATGCCAAACCCACAACTTCAACCCACATTGTAACATCTGGCACTGGGCATCTGGCACCGTACATCAAACCCTGCTCCTCCATGTTCCACGGATGGCAGGACGGCCCACACAAGACATGTTGTCTTCTCAAACTTACTTTTAAAACTAACATTTGCTTTTAAGGGGAACGTGAGCCCCAGGAGCCAGGAGTAGGCAGGAGCTAGGAGGCCCTACTAGGCCTATGTTGAGGGTCAAGGTTTAGGGTTGGTCCAGGCCCATCCCAACCCTATGTGTCAGTGTGTCAGGGGGAGAGTCCAACTGCAATCAAGCCACATTCCTGGGGTGGAGCCAATAGGTGATGGGGGAAGAACCAGACCTGAATAGACCAGTCTCTGGAGCCCAGACCCATACTCAGCCTCACTACCCTGTGGAAGCCTAAGGGAGGTGTCAAGACACAACCCCTCCGGGGATCTAACATCCAATAGCTATAGGGCTCCAGTGAACAGTACGGTGTCCAGCCCAGAGCCAATGAGAGTACTCCATTGGCTGCGGTGCTGCCCTTAGCTGTCACGGGGACATGAACATTGTCTCCATTCTGCGGGATGGAGGTAGGAGAGAACAGGCTTGATGTGATAAGACCCAGGCTAGAGCTGCAACAGCTCAAAGTGGTTTATACAGTATCTGTATCTGCACAGCTCTCTGCTCCACCTCCCCTCAGCCCAATCATGCATCTGCTACAGTGTACAGTGTACTGTATCTGTAGCCTTTTCCAATGCTTTACTTCCCTACCCACCACCAGAGAGAGAGGGAGAGAGCCCCCTGGCACTAAGCACTTAGCTATGTCTGTCTACCACCGCTCGTCTGCCTCCCCCTCAGTTTCCCCATCTGCCACCGGTGTAACTACATTCCTCTCCTCTGATAGCATCAATAGCCTCATGGTGGGGGCGATAAATAACCCACGGAAGAAGGTCTGGGGCTGCCATGTTTCTCAGCCATAAAGCAGCATGGTGGCCTGCCACGTCGCCCTCGGTCGGTTGATTTCCTACCTACCTGTGTGTGTTGTATTTTTATTATCCTGTTCCATTGAGCCCTGGCTCAGGCTGGCTCTCATTTATTGAAAGACAGTGTTGTGTTGGCCTTTCTCTGTTGCTCTCTCTCTCTCTGTGGCTAGAGGACTGTGTTCAGCGGTGGGCTGGATAATTGAATGATATTGTGAGAGATAAATCAGATCAGGAATTGTGTTTATTCCTCTGTCGGTCTGGATTAGTGGTCCTTTATATCCGCCTTAAGGAATGACCCCCCCCCCCGGTCGGACAGATGCACAGACGCACGCACTCATACACACACAGGTACAATGCTGCAGATGTGGACAACGTCAATGGAATGAATAGCAACAACATGAATAGTACGTTGCACTATATATTCAAACCCTACCGTTTGGAAAATCCCAGAAGGTCAAGTCTTTGACACATTATTTAGAAAGGTAAAGGACAATGAACGGTTCTACGAATTTCAATCAACAGTTCTATGGCAGGATAATAGGACAGACAGTCATTGGGAATAAGAAGTACTTTACTGTACTGTACTGTAAATGCTTTGCATTCCTTTGCAGTACATGCATACAAGGAACTGTACAACAAATATGCAACTATATAGAAAGACACTATGGACGGCGTACAGAGAAACAAGGTCTTTCTATTTCAATGACATTTCAAAGCACATTGAAATGCTGGCCCTTTGTGCTTCTCAGAGTGGTTAGTGTCTACAATACACAGCAGTCTTCTGTTTAGTCTGTTCAGTCTTCTGATTAGATTGATTTGAGCGTAAATCTCCACTTGTGTACTGGTGTGCTTGCGTGTGCATGCCTGCCTGCGTGTGTGTCAGTGCGCTTCTATGCGTCAGCGCGTGTGTAAGAGGGATTGGTTTGAGGAGGCTGATTCAGAGGGGATTGTAAGGGGGTTTCTATTCCAGGGGTGAGAGAAGTGCATACAGCTGTAACTGTTGTTGTGTAGGAAAGGCCCTGCAGCTTTTTGTCTGTCTCCTGTTATGTGGGTAAAGGGAGGGTTCGGTTAGGTATTATTAAACAGACTAGGCTGAAGATCTTTTTCCCGACCAATCCCTAGTAATCCTAATAATCCAAGCTTGCGTTCTCATTCCTCTGTAATGGGAGCCAGATGTTGATAGGCCAGATAGAAAGTAAACCTGTGTTTTATCCAAGCTAAATAAAGCAGGAGGCTTGTGGGCCACAGGAATTCAACATGATGTGCTGAAAATATGTGAACACATGCACACACTCCTACACAGGGAAATGCTTACATGCACTATACATGGGGTGTGAATAGAAACACATCTATATGTCTCAGATACTGTTCTGTAGGCGTACTGTTCAGAACACGCATACTCAACATAACTGACACACTTACAGTAAGTACACACATACCTTGCACAAACACACATGCATAGAGTCAAGGCACGCATGCACACACGCACACACATTTTAATGTATTGTACAGTTTCAATTGCATGTACTGTACCACATTATGTGTTTTCTACTGGCCCTCTATGAAGTGCTTTAGGAGAGAGAGAGAGAGAGAGAGAGAGAGAGAGAGAGAGAGAGAGAGAGAGAGAGGGAGAGAGGTGGTGCAGTCAGCTCTGTATTGTTCAAACTCATGTCCTCTGGGCTTTGGGCTGCACAGATTGCTTTCACCAGTCCACAGAGGCAGACGATATGAGGTGGAAATAGCAGGCTGAAAGGAGCCCCCGGCTCCTGGCCCACGCCACACACACACACACACACACACACACACACACACACACACACACACACACACACACACACACACACACACACACACACACACACACACACACACACACACACACACACACACACACACACACACACACACACTCAAGTGGAAGGACACATCCTCAGGTAATCACAGGGATTTCTCCCCTCACAGTCAACACAACCCAGTTTTCATGGAGATATTTCATGGAGTCTTGTTTGATACCCGACTCTGAATCCCTGCGTATTGCATAGTAGATCAAGTGAGACTGTGTTAAGTACAAATGCAAAGTAATTCATTTCGTATCGTTTCGGGCGACATGGAGCGATGGCGGAGGGAAATGAAGAGTAAAATTGAATTTGGGGTAGTTCTAATATAGAGCCTACTTTTCAGGCTATGCATATTATTTGGGAGGGCTTCTGGGGGATATTTTTTCCACAAATGTAATTAAATCTATTTTCTCTGAAGTATAAATTCCACCTTAAGTAGGTACGTCTGAATAGACTATTTCTGAAGTTGCATTTGTCAAATCTGGCAATGCACTTCAAACATTAGGAGGAAGGTGGAGAAAGTGGCTGACCCAGATATGGCAAACTATTCTTTGTTGTCCATTTTCCTTTCGGCAGAAGAATACGCTGACCTTGATTAACACCTCCACCTTCACTACAATGCCTGCTTTTATTCAAACTGCATGGGACCTTGGCGGAGTTCTGATTAGATTAAAGTGCTGTTGTATGTAGCCCATTGTTGTTTTTTCCCTCTTTTTTTAGGAACTTGACTTGAGTCAGTAAAAAATGATTTCTATGAAAATGTGTTCTTGACTTTTGTACACCCTGGCAATACTAGTGGCAGTAGAGAATGGCAGTGATGGTGCTGATGATTAAAGTCATGCTAATAGGAGTAATGATTTCCATGGTACCAGTGAATATAAAGATGATGAAAGTGTAAATGATGATTTTTATCACATCTCTGTCCTTGTAGAGAAATACAGTATATCTCTAAGACACAAAGACTGCTCCCCAGTCAAGCCCCCTTTTTTAAGTGACAGCAGTCCCCCCACCCTCTGAGATGGGTGGAAAAAAGAAAGCCAATAGGGGAAAGTTATTGATCATAGTAACGCCTGGGGCGGATGGCACGATGCCCTGTCACAGACAACACAACACTCCATCACCACTGACAGCTCATACTGCAAACTCATCACGCTGACCAATCAAATATCTCTGTGCTTCATCACGCTAACCAGTCAGATCCTTCTGCACTTCATCACTCGAACCAATATCTCTGTTCTTCATCACTCTGACCAATCATATCCTTCTGCACCCAATCATTAACCAAACAAATATCCCTGTGCTTCATCACTGACCAATCAGCTCCCTCTGCCTCTCATTAGTCTGACCAATCCGCTCATTCTATTTCTCATCACTCCAACCAATCAGCTCTCTCCTCATTTCCTCAAGTCAATCAAACAACTCCCTATGAACTTCATCACTCAAACCAATCAATCATCTCTGTCTCAAGCAGCTCCCCCCACACTTCATCGCTTTGTTCAATCATCATATCAGTCCACATTCTTCATTTTTGTATCAGTATTTGAAATAGTAGATATTGAAACAACGCTGGCTACCAATCTACAAATAAGTTACTTCACATAGCTTCTTGTGCTCCTCCCTGATCCACTTTCACCACCATATCCTCAGCTGACAACGGATCTAATCATTTCATAACTTTGACCCAGAGTTTCCAATCTCTCTTTCTCTCTCTGTGCTTTGATCTTCTCCTCACGTCTCAGACGCTTTATCAATCCAGTGAATCTGTTCTCGGCTGCGCAACATGCGGCATCCATCCTGAACCGGGCTGAGGTAATGGTGACTAATGTCTCGCTCCTTCCTTCCCTCCCTCCTTTCCTCCCTCTCTGCCTGCCTCCTTCTCTAGTCCCTCCCTGGCTCCCCTCAGGCTGATTCCAATCTCTCTGCTGTCTTGTCTGGCATGGCAGGAAGCTGGGTGGGTTGGTTTAGGTGTTAGTGCGGTCTGTTCTGGGAAGGCTGGCTATAGAGGTCAGATGTGTCGTCACAGTGTATCCACTGGAGAAAGGCAAACAAAGTGTTCCCATTGGAGACCTGTTAGAACCCCAGGGGTTTCACAGTAAATATTCATGCTTTTCAAGATCAGACTCAAGTATTAATTCACTGAGTTTGTGTTTGGTGTAGGTTTACTGATTCAATATACATTCTCGAGTCACGCAAAAAAATGTATTCTTACCATGTTTGTGTACTGTGTTAACACATGATTCATGTCGAAAGCATTCCAAAGAGATGCTGGCTTTATGTTGACTCTAATGCTTGCCACAGTTGTTGGCTGGATGTCCTTTGGGTGGTGGACCCTTGTTGATACACACAGGAAACGGTTGAGTGTGAAAAACCCAGCAGCGTTGCAGTTCTTGACACAAACCGGTGCGCCTGGCAGCTACTATAGCTAGTACCATACCCCGTTCAAAGGCACTTAAATGTTTTGTCTTGCCCATTCACCCTCTGAATGGCCGACATACACACTTCATGTCTCAATTGTTTCGAGGCTTAAAAATACTTCTTTAACCTGTCGCCTCCCCTTTATCTAAACAGGTTGAAGTGGATTTAACAAGTGACATCAATAAGGGATCCTATCTTTCACCTGGATTCACCTGGCCAGTCTATGTCATGGAAAGAGCATATTCTTAATGTTTTGTACACTCAGTGTATATCATGTAGCTCTGTGACATTAGTGAAATGTGAACATTTGTAACATTTGAGTATTTGGACTGTTGTCATCTGTTGGGAAATTGTCAGATTTACAAAAGCGTTGTTTGACATTATAGTGTGAACTGGAATCGGTTCAATGCTAACATCCTCTGGTTCATACTCCTTTTCAAAGAAGACCGTAAAGGCCCTCCTTAGGCAGAGATGTGTAACTGCATGAGTCACGCTAGCAGCTGCTCTTTGTTTGAGTCTGTTTCTATAGCACACAAATAGTGTGGCCGGCTCCCAACTTATTCGCCACAGTGATGCTTTTCTCCCTCAGACAGGAAGTGTGTGTGTGTGTGTGTGTGTGTGTGTGTGTGTGTGTGTGTGTGTGTGTGTGTGTGTGTGTGTGTGTGTGTGTGTGTGTGTGTGCGCATGCGCATGCACGCACGCACCTGTATGTGTGTATCTGTATTCCTGTTTATTGCATTTCTAACGTATTGATATTTTATCTCATTCTATAGCTATTTCTCTTAAGTCCATTATTTCATGATTGCCATGTTTGCCCTTTGGAATAAATCACTCTGAAGCCTAGTAAGCTATCAACCCCCACAATATCCAACATGGTTCATTTCTCGTACATGACTTGCTTCTGATGGTTTATTAAGATCAGGATGGTAATTATTTTTGCGTAATTGACGCGATGAAACAGATTGAATCTAATAGAATCAAATATCATCACAAAGAGAGGCGAAGCTGTGTTGTTTAGAACAATAGAGCATTCTCAGTTGTGGTTGAATGAGACTGAAACGGTTACTGTCGATGTAAAGGGAGAAAACAAATGGGCTCATTTGTACTTGAAAGCTTTCTCCAATGTTATGAATTAGTAATGTACAACATAGCTCTTGTTTATGCATTTGCCCACGTGGGATTGCTATTTATTCTGATTGCGGGAATGAGATATAACTTTCACGATCTTTTCAAATGGCACACCACCAGGGATCAACATTATGTGCATCCCAATTACGCCAGTTAGATTGTTTTAGCTAGTACAATTCAAAGGAGAATATAACATATTTGTATCATTTAGTAGACTGTTGTTGGCCTGTGTATAAACAATAATAATGCTGCTAAAAAGTACATCAAATCGTCTTTCTAAAAGTAATGATTTGTACTATCAAAAGCACCCCTCTTTTCTACCCTCTCATACAAGTAAATGAATGTTTGAAAGACCATTTTACAGAAACCTTTACCTTCATGTCTATACATTTTCATTACTTCAGTAATAAAGTTATATGACAGACAATCTATTAAACATCACATATACTCTAAATCAGTTCTACACTCAACACTGAGTATCCATCCAATAGTTTCCAAGTAAGTTGAAGAGGAGGGAGTCTTTAAAACTTGATTTTATATTTAACTCGGCAAGTCGGTTAAGAACGTATTCTTATTTACAATGACAGCCTATCCCGGACGATGCTGGGCCAATTGTGCGCCGCCCTAGGGGACTCACAATCACAGCCGGATGTGATTCAGCCTGGATTCAAACCAGGGACTGTAGTGTCGCCTCTTGCAATTGGGATGCAGTGTCTCAGGAGCCCAATATATGCATTGATAATGTTATATGCAGTTATGAATTCCATTTAGGTAGTTTAAAAGCCGAAGGTTAGCCATGAGACTGGCCACAGCCAGATAAATCCCTTCCCTTATCAATAGGGATCAACTGCTAGCCAGCCAAGGGCTCAGAGAAACATGGTCTGGCCACTATTTACACCTTTTCCTCAAATCATCAACAGTTAATAAAATCCACCCCTCCACCCTCCCATAAGCTAGCCCTCTAATAGGATGAGCCTGTCACCAGTCGCTTATTGTACAGTAAGGGAGATCGTTCAAAGTCCCTCAACTGCAAAAGCTCCCTATTTGTTCATGGCTTCTTTCCGTTATGCTTCCGTTATCCTCCACCTCCTCCTCCTCCCTTAGTTTCAGGTTGTATTTAAAATCTCGGAGGCCCTCTGATTGTGCGGTGGATTAATCTCCTGTGGCACATCTCCATCTGCGATCATACCGTATTCCCCCCTCTCTCCCCATCTCTCTCACCTTCTCTGCATTTTCCTCCAGCTGGGACTACTGTCTGTCTGCCTAGCCCAACACTTTCCTTCTCAGCTACGTCCGATCACACTGTGGACACACTGGAGAGAGGGAGGGAGGATGGGGGAGAGAGTGCAGGAGGAGGAACCGAGACAAGTCTCTATTATGTTTAGTAGGGCTGATTTGTGCCTCATTTTCACTTCAATTGCCCTTTCATCTCCACTGTGATCTGATTGATACTAATAGTTGCCACAGCGGCCATGTTGGGGAGGATAACAGGCTTCTGCACTACCATACCGGGATGGGAGAGGAGTTGTTAGTGTGACACCAGTGAGATTGTGAGTTGGGGGGATTTTTTTATGTAATTCCACTCTGTGGTGCTCATTGATAAACATGGGGGTTTGTTGCTGAGAGCTTGAGTCAGTCCACTGCTGTCTGCTCTTGTCTGTTTGATGTTATGAACAAGGGATAATACACATATTTATATAATTACATTTGACATTTTATGTCATTTAGCAGAGCGATTTACAGTTCCATCTTAAGATAGCTAGGTGGGACAACCACATATCAAGGCATAATAAGTACACTTTTCCTCAATAAAGTAGCTATCAGCAAAGTCTGAGCTAGAAGAGGGGGGGATTAGTTTTTTTTTAGGTGAGGTGGGGGATTATTTAAGATGCTCTTTGAAGAGGTAGGGTTTCAGGTGCTTTCGGAAGATTGGCAGGGACTCTGCTGTTCTAGATTGAGGGGGAAGCTGGTTCCACCATTGGGGTGCCAGGATAGAGGAGAGCTTAGACAGGGTTGAGCATGACCTGCCTGCCCATAGGTGTGGGAGGGCCAAAAGACCAGAGGTGGCAAACGGAATGCTTATGTTGCGGTATCGGGTTTGAGCATAGCCTGAAGGTAGGGAGGGGCAGTTCCTCTTTCTGCTCCGTATGCAAGTACCATGGTCTAGTAGTGGATGCGAGCATTGACTGGAAGCCAGCGGAGTGTGCGGAGGAGCGGGGTGACAGGAGAATTTGGGAAGGTTGAACACCAGATGGGCTGCAGCGTTCTGGATAAGTTGCAGGGGTTTGATCGCATAAGCGTCGAGCCCAGCCAACGTTGAGTTAAAATAGTCTAGATGGGAGATGACAAGTGCCTGGATTAGGACCTGCGCTGCTTCCTGTGTAATGTAGGGTCGTAATCTACGGATGTTGTAGAGTATGAACCTGCAGGAGGTAGTCACTACCTTGATGTTTGCAGAGAACAACATGGTGTTGTCCAGGGTCATGCCAAAGTTCTTTGCAATCTGGGAGGGCGACACTGTGGAGTTGTCAACCATGATGGAAAGGTCTTTGAGCGACAGGCCTTCCCAGGGAGGAAGAGCAGCTTTGTCTTGTCGAGTTTGAGCTTGAGGTGGTGGGCTGAGATCCAAGCTGAGATATCTATCAGGCATGCAGAGATATGTGTCACCACTTGGGTGTCAGAAGGGGAGAAGGAGAAAAATAGCTGAGTGTCATCTGCATAGCAATGACTGGAGAGACCATGTGAGGATATGATGGAGCCGAGTGACTTGGTGTATAGATAGAAGAGGTGAGGGCCTAGAACCGAGCCCTGAGGGACACCAGTAGTGAAAGTACAAGGTACAGACACAGATCCTCTTCACATCACCTGGTAGGAGTGGCCTGCCAGGTAGTATGTAATCCAAGAGTGTGCAGAGCCTGAGACACCCAGCCCTGAGAGGGTGGAGCAGAGGATCTGATGGTTCACTGTGTCGAAAGGCAGAGGATAGATCTAGGAGGATGAAAACAGAGGAGAGAGAGTCAGCTTTGGTAGTGCGGAGAGCCTCCGTGACACAGAGAAGAGTGTTATACCCCTGAAAGAGGGAAATAGAGAGAGATGCTGCAGAGATGTAGCTTCGGCTTCAAGTTACTTGGAATGAGTGAGCTTGGAAGCCCTGTGCACTCCTATAGGAATTCCTAGGTATAACCAATCAAACTCAGATCAGACATCAATAGAGCACACAGATCGTATAATCAACATTGAGATAAATTAATAGCATATTTCTTACGGGTACACATTATGATTCTGAATTATTATTTTCTTATTATTAAAAGGCACTTTCAAGTCTATGACACACTCCCCTTCAAAATTATTTATCGCCCCAATAACATCACCATTGACCTTAAGTGCTGTATGAAAATTGCATTCATGGAACTCTTTTGACATTCTTTGGATTAACATTCTTTGTATGGCTCTTTTGCATTTGACCTTATATGGCTCTTTATACATTATTTTGTCTTATATGGCTCTAAACACATGAGCAGAAACCTTTTTTTTTCTCTCATCAATCAAGTCCAAAATCAAATCAAATTTTATTTGTCACATGTGCCGAATACAACAAGTGTAGAACTTACAGTGAAATGCTTACTTACAAGCCATTAACCAACAGTGCAGTTCAAGAAAGATTTATGAAAATATTTACCAAATAATACAAATTTTAAAGTAACACAATAAAATAACAATAACGAGGCTATATACTGTAAAGGGGGTACCGGAACCGAGTCAATGTGCGGTGTTACAGGCTAGTGAAGATCATTTGTAAATGAAGGTAGGGAGGAAGTGACCATACATAGATAATAAACAGCGAGTAGCAGCAGTGTACAAAACAAATGGAGGTGTCAATGTAAATAGTTCAGTGGCCATTTGATTAATTGTTCAGCAGTCTTATGGCTTTGGGGTAGAACCTGTTAAGGAGCCTTTTGGTCTTCCGGTATCACTTGCCGTGCGGTAGCAGGGAAAACAGTCTATGACTTGGGTGACTGGAGTCTGACAATTTTTTGGGCTTTCTTCTGACACTGCCTAGTATATAGGTCCTGGATTGCAGGAACCTTGACCCCAGTGATATACTGGGCCATCCATACACACTACTCTCTGTAGCGCCTTGCGGTCAGATGCCGAGCAGTTGCCATACCAGTCGGTGATACAACCGGTCAGGATGTTCTCAATGGTGCACTTTCAAAGTTCTAGACATGTTCTGTAGTGACTGACCCATAATGATGGACTGTCGTTTCTCTTGGCTTGTTTGAGCCGTTCTTGCCATAATATGGACTTGGTCTTTTACCAAAGAGGGCTATCTTCTGTATACCCCCCCCCCCCCCACACACACACACTTTGTCACAACACAACTGATTGGCTCAAACACATTAAGAAGAAAATAAATTCCACAAATTAACTTTTAAGATGGCACACCTGTTAATTGAGGTGACTACCACATAAAGTTGGTTGAAAGAATGCCAAGAGTGTGCAAAGGATGGCTAGAATCTCATATGTAAAATATATTTAGATTTATTTAAAGCTTTTGTGGTTACTACATGATTCCATATGTGTTATGTCCTACTTTTCTTCAATATAGAAAATAGTAAAAATAAAGATAAACCCTTGAATGAGTAGGTGTTCTAAAACTTTTCCCTGGTTGTGTATATATATTATTTTTTTATAGTTTTTGCTTTGTCATTATGGGGTACTGTGTGTAGACTGATGAGGGGGGGAAAAACGATTTATTCAATTAAAGAATAAGGTTGTAACGTAATGTAACAGAATGTAACAGAATGTAACAGAAGTCAATGGGTCTGAATACTTTCCGAATGCTCTGTATACGCTGTCATGACGTTGGCCTGGGGTTAAGGTTTATGACAGTCATAAATACCTCTTTCCCCCTTTTTCCTCTCTCTAACCTACTGAGGTTACATTTGCAAAACCCTTGGTTAACATAGAGATTCTGGGAACGTCAGTAGATGGGGGGAAATGAACTATATTCTGGTAATCCGAACCATTGAACATATGCGGTGGTACTTAATGAATATGATGTCAGTTCGGTTGTCATCTGAGACATTTTCATCAATGATAAGATGACATAAACTCTACAGTGGAAAGTCTACACATCAGAATTATCGGATTCACATAAAATTGTTGTTCAATTTAAATGTTTGAATATGAAATTATTTGTGTTGGGCTACAATGTGACATTTGGGTTTTCATAAGATAGGGCTGCTCAATCAGTGGCCTGCCCTGTGAAGGGACATGGGCTATAAAACTTTTCAATCACGCCCCCTCTCCCTTCCTATATAAGCCCTTGATGACAACATAAATTCCTGTTCCGATGATGTGAGGACGACGGTCCTATGTCAGAATAGTTCAGATAATAACTACAGAACGAAGCCAACATCAGCGTGAGCTTTGGTTGAGAATGATATGAACTTTGAACTCTTATTCACTACAGAAGTGATACCTCCTAGCCGTTTAGTTAGCAACAGCTGCTGCAAACGAGGGTTAGGAAGGAACAGACAGAGTATCCCGTCTATCACACAACGACATTACTACAACTTATCCAATTGACCACCAGAGTCATTCTTCAAGGGACAGAGGACTCGGTTTGGCAACACGGTCTTCCATCTACCACCAACCTACTGAAGCGCAGCTCAGAGTAAATATTTATTGCATTTTCATTTTCCAAATGGGCGGTAATTTAGAATGCATAAGATACTGAATTTTTACGATAGCCCAGCTTCTTCCCTTTGTTCATCAGTCTTCCCACTCCTTCACTCAACCCAGCCCCTTTTCTTTTGTGTAACAAGCTGTCATATCTGTTCCGCCCGCTAGGGGTGTTTTCCTTGATGATGTAATTTGTAATCAAGATATGATTTAATTATGTGTATATGTCATTCTGTGTGATTAGTTAGGTATTTAGTAAATAAATGATTAAACCCAATTTTGTATTGCTGATTCAAATTGTTAGCCAGGGTTCTTGCAGATAACAAAGAATTTACAACTTTCAGATGAGACTGAAGTGAGATGACGACTGATATTGGCTGCTATTGATGAAAAATATTACTAGGTCTTTCCGAGTTTATTCGGAAGATAACAGCTCTATAAATATTAGTGTGTGTGCATGATTAGCTCAATCAGGTGATATTAATTACAGAGAAATTATTTTATAGAATAGCATGTCATATCACTTAATCCGGCATAACCAAAGACACGACAATGCATACAGCAGCTTGTTCAGTTACCCCTTCCAGTTTGTTTTCTGTCTGTCTGTGAGTATCTTGAGCATCTGTAATAATGTTCTATTAAAGCGCTCAACCTCTCCATTCCTCTGCAGATGGTGGGGATTTGTCCTGTTGTTGATGATACATAGTGGAGACCAGGATATGTTGGAGCCTTGTTGTGCGTCGACGGCCAGTGCAGTTGCTTCAAATGAGTCCGATGTCAACTCCTCTGAACATTCTCTCATCAGTATTACCATGTCTATTGGCATTCTGGACAAACTGTTTGCGTCAATGTTCTCTTTGCATGGACGACATCTGATACCGAAATGGACATTTTCAAATTTTCCTGAGTGGAGACTGTAGTTTTTCTCTGGTGCATTCAAGGTCCGAGACGCACAGGCTATCACACGCAGTTATCTATCTTGTTTTTGATACAGCACAGCTTCTAAACCTTTGTTTTATGTGTCTGTGGGAGGGATAAACTGCTCTGAGAAGTCTGGGATACCGAGTACAAGAGGCTGTACTAAATGGTCTATCAGCCGTTCCATTATCTGTTGATGCTTATCAGCCTATGTGATAGATTTGTGAGAGAGCACTCCCTCATGTTTTCCCCTGTGTCTGCCTTTTCTTTGCTTTGTTGTGTGTTCCTGTAACCTCTTCATGGGGCCCTGTGAGCAGGTTGTAGAGCGGGCTAGCAATGTGTGAGAAATCTTTAATGTATTGCCTATAGTAGCTTAGCAACCCCATGATTTCTCTGAGCTCTCCTACTGTACTTGGTCTTTTGTCCTTCAGAGCTCTGACTGCTGCAGTATCAGCTGGATCGATTTTCCCTTCCCTCAGCGGACACTATTCTCCCTAAATAGCGGATCTCCGCTTTGAATATCTCACACTTGCTGGGCTTCAGCTTTTTCCCATATTCTCTTAGTCTCTGTAGTACTTTTCTAAAATAGTTGACATGGATCTCAAAGTTCTTGCTGAAGACGAGGGTGTTGTCCAGATGCGGGACACAGGTCTCATCTCTCAAGCCATCCAAACATTCCTCCATAAAGTGCTGGAAGGCTGCTGGTGCATTCATGAGTCCATAAGGAAACCAAACCCACTCATACAGGCTCAATGGGGTCACAAAGGCTGATTTCCTTTGCCATGGACCCCTAGTGATATGCTTGTCCCTGATCCAAGGGTGAAAACCTAGGAATTTTCTCCAAGGCTGTCCATGATATCCTGTACTCTGGATATTGGCTAGTCTATGCACAGTCGTGAGCTGCCGTCCCATTTCCTTACACATACGACTAGAGAAAAGTAAGGAGAGCTGGACCTTTCCACGAAGCCCTGTGCTATCGGGTCATGCATGTAGCCTTTCATCTCTTTGTATCATGGTGGGTTTGTGCAACAGGATCACTGTCTTTTAATGAAATGCTCAGATTCAGATGCTCAATGCAGCCAATGTCTCATTTGGAAAATGAGCTTGATTCCTCTCTCAACAGTTGGTGAATGAATTGTTGCTGCTGAGTGTCGAGGTACCTCAGATCAACAGGAGGATCCTATAAGTCTTCAGTATTTTCACTCTGTCTGAACTCTATTAACAGCAACAAGTGCCAATTACAGTTCACCCTGTTAACATGATGTCATGGTCTGTGACGTTCTGAACATCAATGATGACATGTGGTGGCAGGATACATTGGTGTCAGGATGATATGTGGAGAGGCATCTTTTCTCAGCTTTACTAAGAGTCGCATAGAACTAAAGGCCACTGAGGGTTAACATCAGGCTCAAAGATCGGGGCGGCAGTGTAGCCTAGTGGTTAGAGCATTGGACTAGTAACCGGAAGGTTGCGAGTTCAAACCCCCGAGCTGACAAGGTACAAATCTGTCGTTCTGCCCCTGAACAGGCAGTTAACCCACTGTTCCCAGGCCGTCATTGAAAATAAGAATGTGTTCTTAACTGACTTGCCTGGTTAAATAAAGGTTAAAAAAAAATTAAAAAAAAGATCAGTGTGCGGTTCAGCTATGTTGATCTTCTCTTTTGTAGTTTTCACCAGCTGCTCGTATGACTGTTCAGCAGTCACTAGCTCTATGAAGGCCTGGACATTGTTTTTCGTTAGGCTAGGAAAGGCCATTCTCACTGTCTCATTTAACTGCTCTGTGCATGTGCCTCCTAGCTGTACATTGTTGTTGACGATTTGCTCAATCACATTAATGCCAATAATTGGATGAGATAGCCCTTCATCTCGAGCACTGGGATGACTAGTTATTTAATGTCAGTTGCCTCTGAGGGCAGTTTGAAAGTCACTTCTATCCAAACTGCATAAGGCATGTTCATTCAATTGGCAGCTACTACAATATCTGTAGTGAGTTAGGTGAGTCAATTATATCTGCAACATTTTTCAGCCTAACACCAGGTAAGTTTTCATCTTTCCACAGTTCATCAATGATACACACCGTAGAGCCAGTGTCCCACAAGGCTTGAGTTCTCTGGCCCTGTAGACAGCATTCAACAAAGCACTGTTTTCCTACTAAGGCAGTTACAGTAGAAGGCTGGCTTACCTCAGCAGAAGTCTTCTTTGTTACATTAGTCTTCATACAGGAGTACGGTCTCTGTGCAGTATTTCCGGTGTTCAGCCCAGTGTTCCTTTTGATGTTCTTACAGGAAGAGCACTGTTCTTACCGGAAGAGCACTGTTTCCGTCCATTGCCCTTTTGTCTCATTCCACAGGTTGTACAGTGTTGCGATGTGTCTGTGTGAATGGTTACTCTCTGTCCCCCGGGGGCAACCTGTCATCGTTTAAAGGGACCTCTCTCGTTGGCCTTGTTCATCTGAACCAGCAGCCTACCAGAAAGTAGTCGCTGCTCCCACATCTGTAACAGTGCTGGCAGCACTCCTCTGATCCGCTGTGTTGACAGTGGAAGCACGTTCTCATACGGGCACGGTTTGCGGGTGCACTGTATTGCTGTGGTGCATATCTCTGCTGGAACTGGGCCACTTCTCTCACCGGTGGTTCAAATTGCTGTTGATGGCCCTGGATGGTTTCCCTCATCCGTCCCAGGCCACAAGCTGGCCAGTGCTGCTGCGGTGGGACTTGTGCTTGATAATGCGTTGTCATGTTGTCACATTGCTGCGGTATAAACACAGGTTGTTGTATGGATTCTCTGATTTGTGAGGCTTCAGCACTCAAGGTCTTTAACACCATCATGTCAGACCTCAGTTCTTTTAGCTATGATACCAGTTCAGGGGGAAGTTTTGGTGTATTCTGTTGGGGCGGGCATTTCTTTTCAACAAGAGCCTCATCAGTCTGAGGTGATTGGACAGTGCCGGGCCAATGTGGCATAGCCGTTTCTCTTTTGTTCTGTTTCTCTGTCTCGCTAGCACATGCAGCATTCAGTTTCTCTAGGAACAGCTCATCTGTAGTTTTTGTGTCTAAGAGGTATGGCTGCATGTACGTTCTTGTGTTGTCATTTTGTAGACCAGTCAGGACAGTATGCATGAACCTGCTCTGGACCAGTGCTGAGTCATACTTAAGTCCAGACTTTGCTTCCTGTGAGGCAGACAGGATTTTCTGTCTCAGATCTAAGGAACGGATTAGGATGTTTTGTGGGGTCTCTTTGCTTCTTTATATTTCTGATGCGAGTTGGCTTCACAGTTCCTTTGCACCCTTCTCTTGGTAGTGAGACTGCAGTATTCTCCTCAGTGTGGGCAGAGTCAACTCTGACTTCTTCCAGATAGTTCCACATTTGCATCCCAGATGCAATACCAATACCACTCCCAGATGCTTACCACTGCATCCACTATTTCTATCTCTGGATACCATTGATTCAGTCTGTTTTCGATTTGGTGAGCAAGGCTGGAGAATGTGAGTCTGTCTTTTTGGCCTGGTTCACCTATTTGATCTGTTGTCTTGAACTATTTGTGCCATACAAAGAGTGCATTTGCAATGTGTTTTGAGGAGGGGGCGGGGCCTGTTTTGTGTCAGTGTCGTTTCCATTTTTGTTAATAACAAGCTCCTGCATCTCACTTTCATTTTGATTTAGTGGAAGCCTTAATTACTGTAGCTCTGTTTGTAGTTTTTCGTTTTCTTCATTTTTATTCGCTCCGTCCGTTGAACTGAACTCCTGTTTCTCATTTATAAGGTTCAACAGTTCAGACGTACCCTCATCCTCTAGGTCTTTTACTTCTTCCCGTTGTGTCATGCGCATGTTCCTAGTTAGATTCTCTTCGTTTGGTCTTGATAAGTTATTTCAATGACATTGTCTTTCGTCAGTTTATACAATGCTCATTTCACTTCTATTTGCATTTCCTCTAATGCTGGTTCTATTTTACTAGAAAAAAAAGTTGACAACACTTTTCGTGAACGTTCTCTTTTACTTAAATGGACCTTGCTGCTCCCTGATGTCCACTCTGATCTCAGTTTGCACATACTCCTTTTTCAGTGTCTGTGAAATCGCCACTATAGCCGTCTGTCACACTCTGTCATCTGCCTGAGTTGAATTTGATGAATGTTGTCGGTTAAGGGTCTTCCTATCTCGTGTAGATGATCTTATGTGCATTTTAGCAGAGCCTCCAAAATGTTATACTCCTGAAAGGGGGAAATATGTTAATAAATCACACAGAGATTCGGCTTCAAGTCACTTGTAATGAGTGAGCTGGGAAGCCCCATGCGACCCTATAGGAATTCCTAGGGATAACCAAACAAACTCAGATCAGACATCAATAGAGAACACAGATCGCATAATCAACATTGAGATAAATGAATGGCATATTACTTACTGGTACACATTATGATTCTGTATTATTATTTCGTTATTAGGCACTTTCAATTCTATCACAAAAGCATTCTCAGTTGAATGATCCATCTTGAAGCCAGAATGGTTAGGGTTAAGAAGATCGTTCTGAGAAAGATAACGACAGAGTTCATCAGAGACAGCACACTCAAGTGTTTTGGAAAGAAAAGAAAGAACATATACAGGTCTATATTTGTTGAAGTCAGATGAGTTGAGTGTTGGTTTCTTGAGGAGGAGAGCAGCTCAGGCCATTTTGACTTGTCAGGTATGAGTTGATGAGGGAAGTGAGGAATGGGAGACGGTCTCCAGAGGTGGCCTAATAATACAGGCAAGCTTCAGTTCTCACTTAACCTCTCTGAGTAAGGAACCCGGTAGCGGGCTGAAATTCCACAACATACAGTGATCGCTACATAAATAGTCATATTAAACATTCAATGAAAATACAAGTGTCTCACATGTATCGAAAGGCTAGAATCTTGCTAATCCAACTGCATTGTCAGATTTAAAAAAGGATTTACTGCGAAAGAATACGATGCGATTATCTGAGGATAGAGCGCCATAAAAAACAACTATTTCAACCAGCACAGGCGTAACAACATCACAAACTGCATTAAAATAAATTGTTTACCTTTGACGATCTTCATCTGTTTGCAATCCCAATGCTCATTGTTACACAATGAATGATCTTTTGTTTGATCAAATCCGTTTTTATAGCCTAACACGGAACATTTTGTGGACCGCTGGTGTCGTGAATTCCGTCTCATTCCATTTTCGACGACACATTCCAGGTAAATAACCGACACAAAACGTGACTTTTCCAGTCATGTTTGGTTTCATTGCAATCAACTGGTTTGTTTGTAACACAACCAAACCTGATGGACCATTTCGCAGGACGTATTGACTGAAAGAAACCGATTTGAAGACAACAAGTAATGACATCACTGTGCACCAATGATATGATCACTGTTTCGTTGATTGACTGTATTTTAAGCCAATGACCACTGATCGTCTTGAAATCTAGCTGGGTAGATAGCCAATGATCTGAGGTAAAGTAAAGAGAGTCATTCGCTTTTGAAGTTTTATTCCGGAAGGAGCTATGCATTTTACGCACAGCATTGTTTTGGTAAAAGCGCAGATTCAGCTGTTTATATATCAATCAGTATGGCGACTAAGTCAGGGAAAGCTAAATCTAAGTCAAGATATACAGATGTACACACAATTTTAGAAAGAAAGAAAGAAATTGATCGGAAAAGTGAGACAGATTGTTGTAGGACGATTCATTTAGCGATTCCCAAGTGGAGGAATATTTTTTTAAATGAGAGGACACCGTTGTAGCCACTGTGTATAATCTGTAACGGTGCCTGCAGAAGAGGAACAATGTCACCGTTTTGGACTGGTAAGTTCTTCTCATGCTAATGACCTTGTTTGAAATTAATAATATAAAATATTATTTGTGATTTTTTTAATTTTAGAAGCAATATATACAAATGTAATGTAATGAAATGTGATGAAATGATGTAATGAAATGTAATGAAAAGTGATGAAATGTGTCTGCCGCCCCACCCCAACCCACATGAAATAGCCTATTTGAGGCTGTTGAGGGGAGGGCAGGCCCACAACAATGGCCAAAGTGAAATGGAGACAGTAGATACAGCTGGTCTGTTGTAATATAATAGAGACAGTAGATCTAGCTGAAATGTCATAATATAAAAGAGACAGTAGCTCTAGCATATATATATATGTTTATTATACCTCAGCAGCACAATATTGTGTAGAGATTTGGCAAGGTGGGTGATGTTATATCATTCCTGTTTGGCCCTGTCCGGGGGTCTCATCAGATGGGGCCACAGTGTCTCCTGACCCCTCCTGTCTCAACCTCCAGTATTTATGCTGAAGTAGTTTGTGTCGGGGGGCTAGGGTCAGTTTGTTATATCTGGAGTACTTCTTATGTCTTATCCGGTGTCCTGTGTGAATTTAAGTATGCTCTCTCTAATTCTCTCTTTCTCTCTTTCGGAGGACCTGAGCCATAGGACCATGCGTCAGGACTACCTGGCATGATGACTCCTTGCTGTCCCCAGTCCACCTGGCCTTGCTGCTTTTCCAGTTTCAACTGTTCTGCCTGTGGCTATGGAACCCTTAACTGTTCATATTCACTCTTGAGGTGCTGTCCTGTTGCATCCTCTACAACTACTGTGATTATTATTATTTGACCCTGCTGGTCATCTATGAACGAAAATCTCGGCCATGTTCTGTTATAATCGCCACCCGGCACTGCCAGACGAGGACTGGTCACCCCTCATAGCCTGGTTCCTCTCTAGGTTTCTTCCTAGGTTTTGGCCTTTCTAGGGAGTTTTTCCTAGCCACCATGCTTCTACATCTGCATTGATTGCAGTTTGGGGTTTTAGGCTGGGTTCCTGTACAGCACTTTGAGATATTAGCTGATGTATGAAGGGCTATATAAATACATTTGATTTCATAGGGGAATGAGGGTCTTTGAAATATTGAAAGTGTAAATAGTTACCCATGTTATTTTGTAAATGTATATATATTTTTTACATATTTTTTTCTCCATTTTTTGGGGGGGTGTGTTAGAATACCATTTTGGCATTTTGTATATAGTTATTTGTTTCAAAATGTATACCTTCACCAATTTGGCCACTTGGGTACATTTGGGCTACTTGTGTGGGAAACCTGGGTGACTTCATGATAAATGTCATGTAGCACACTCATTTTGGAAGTTATCATTCTGAAACTTTGCACAAGTAGTGTTCCCTCTTAAATGTTTCACTGAAATTGTCCCCATCATCCTATCTGAATGTTTGTTTTATCTTGTTCATTTAAAAGATGATGATACAAAATAAAAATAAAAAAACATGTTTTTTTCATTGTATTATCTAAACCAGATCTATTGTGTTATATTCTCCTACATTCAAGTCACATTTACAGAGTGTGAGTGTTTTCTTTCAAATGGTACCAAGAATATGCATATCCTTGCTTCTGGGCCAGAGCTACAGGCAGTTAGATTTGGGTATGTCTTCAGGCGGAAATTGAAAAAAGTAGGGGGGTAGCTTGTAGGAGGTTGACTGTAGGCTGTTTATGAATTGACAAGTTACATAGGAAAGAGAGTATTATGGATCAAAAGAGGACTGGAATGCTAATGTGTATTGTACTGCCGTGTCTTTGGCATCATTAAAAGTGAAGACTGTTATTTTATCAAATCAATTCTCTGTAATTATTATTACGTGATTAAACTAGTCATGTAAATGTAATTAACTAGGAAGTCCGAGCACCTCAGAAAGTCTTCAAATTACAAAGTTATAATTTCCAGAATATAACTCTTCAGATATTTTTATATCTGATCAATTAGTCTTCTATTAATTAAACTGTCTCCTGTCTCCTGACAAACGTCATCCAAGGGTTTAAGAGAAGAGGCAGCTGCACTTTGATAAATAGTATCACCATAATCAAGAACAGGTAGAAAGTTTGACTGCACAATCTGCTTCCTGCTGACTAGAAAGAGACAAAAACCTGGTTCTGTAAAAAAGCTCACTTTAAATCTTGGTTTCTTAACAAGCTCAAAGTTATTTGTATGTAGGGACCCATTTGATTATAGAACCATTTGATGAGTAAAGATGCAATCCATCTAACACAATCTTATGAGAACTTGAAAAAAACATGTATTTAGTTTTGCCTGTATTAACCCAAGATAAAAAAAAGTATATTTTAATATATTACAAGTATACTCAAGTATACAAAAACAGACCCAAAAATATATATATATATATATATATATATATATATATATACACACTTCAGATTGTGTTGCATAACTTTGTTAATTGAATAAATTAAATAAGTATACATTTGTTTTGTTATTTGTAAACTCAATTTCCCTTTATCTAATATTAGGTTTCGATAACATTCAATATCAAAAATATGCAAAATAGAGACAATTAGAAAGGGGGGAAATACTTTTCATGGCTCTATACTTCAAGGAATTTGGACTTAACCCCATCAATCACACTTGCCTGATTTCTGTCACTAAGACAATCATGAAACCACAAACAGGGGTCAGAACTCAGGCGTATCGAGGACAACTTACTCAATAAAATAGCATGATAAAAAGTATTTTAAAAAATTGACAGCTCAGTGTCTAAGGTGGTCAGGTGATATGATCCTTAACTTGCCTCTCAAAGCACTTCATGATGACAGAGGCGAGTTCTATGTGGCGATAGCCATTTAGTTCAGTTACCTTTGCATTCTTGGGTACAGGAACAATGGTGGCCATCTTGAAGCATGTGGGGACAGGGAGAGATTGAATATGTCTGTAAACACACCAGCCAGCTGGTCTGCGCATGCTCTTAGGACGCGGCTAGGGATGCCGTCTGGACCGGCAGCCTTTCGAGGGTTAACATGTTTATCATTGGCCACGGAGAAGGAACCACATTCCTTGGTAGCTGGCCCCATCAGTGGCACTGTGTTATCCTCAAAGCGGTCAAAGAACGTGTTAAGCTTGTCTGGCAGCAAGACGTTGGTGTCTGCGACGTCAGTGTTTCGATATTGACGTTTTTCCTGTTTGATTGCCTTGTGGAGGGAATAACTACTCTGTTTGTATTCTGCATATTCCCCGTCACCTTGCCATGGTTAAATGCTGTGCTTTGTGCTTTCAGTTTATGCGCATATTCTGCCATCTATCCACGGTTTCTGATTAGGGTACGTTTTAATAGCCACAGTGGATACAACATCTCCTATACACTTCTTGATGAAATCAGTAACCATCTCAGTGTACACATCAATATTATTCTTGGAAGCTACCTGAAACATATCCCAGTCTGCGTGGTCAAAACAATCTTGAAGGGTGGATTCCGATTGGTCAGACCAACATTGAATAGTCCTTAGCACGAGTGCTTTCTGTTTGAGTTTCCGCCTATAGGAAGGGAGGAGCAAAATGGAGTCATGTTCAGATTTGCCGAAAGGAGGGCGGGGGAGGGCCTTGTATGCATCACGGAAGATAGAGTAGCAATGGTCAAGTGTTTTTCCAGCGCGAGTGCTACAGTTAATATGCTGATAGAATTTAGGTATAATTTTCCTCAAACTTGCTTCGTTAAAATCCCCAGCTACAATAGATGCAGCCCCAGAATATATGGTTTCCAGTTTGCATAAAGTCCAATGAAGTTCCTTGGGGTGGTATCGGCTTGAGGGGGGATATACACGGCTGTGACCAAAGAGAATTGTCTTGGGAGATAATACTGTCAATTTGATTGTGAGGAAGTTTAGGTCAGTTGAACAAAAGGACTTGAGTTCCTGAATGTGGTTACAATTACACCATGAGTCGTTAATCATGAAACCCACCCCCGCCCTTCTTCTTCCTGGAGAGATGTTTATACCTGTCAGTCCGATTCACTGAGAATCCAGGTGGCTGCACCGACTCCGACAGTATATCCCGATAGAGCCATGTTTCCGTGAAACAGAGTATGTTACAATCCCTGATGTCTCTCTGGAAAGCAACCCTTGCCCCCTGATCTAGTCAACTTTGTTATCTAGGGACTGGACGTTAGCAAGTAATATACTCAGAAGCGGTGGGTATTGTGCACGCCACCTAAGTCTGACGAGAAGACCGGTCTGGCTCCCTCTTCTCGAGTGGTGTTGTTTTTGGTTGGCCTCTGGAATCAGTTCAAATGCCCTGGGTGGTGCGGACAAAGGATCCACTTCTGGAAAGTCTTATTCCTGGTCGTAGTGCTGGTAAGTTTATCCCGCTCTGATAGCCAATAGTTCTTCCCGGCTGTATGTAATAACACATAAGAGTTTTCTGGGCTAACAATGTAAGAAATAATACATTAAAAAAACGAAATCCTCCAAAGTTTCCCAAGGACTAGAAGCGAAGCAGCTCTCTGTCGGCTCCATTTTTTTGCCTCTTAGCTTGACAAGGAAGCATTGAAATGGGTCTATACTTATTAACATCACTACTATCCCTGCCATTATGGAGTAGCAGCAGAAGAGCTGATTTCCAAACTTTTGGAATATTTCCTGATAACAATGTTAAATAAAAAATGTGGATTATTGAGCCAACAATGATGGGCGCTGAAAACTTAAGCAGACCAGGATCCAATTGGTCAGCCCATTTGGACTTCTTGTTGGCTATTGAAGCATCCATGACTTATTTTTCTGTAAATCACAATAAAGAAAAGCTTTGAATATAATTTCTCTGATCATTCAACAAGTTTCCCCTATCAGCATCCAGCCCAATGACATTGTGAATAGGAAAAAAGTTCCTTCAAAGAGATAATAATGCCTTCTATCGCTCAATTCCCACAACAATGGGGGCATTCAGCTGAGCTAAAATGTGAGAGGACACAGAGAGACTGACCTGACCTCTGCCTTTCCATGCAGTAGACCACTTTGCCTTTTGTTTGACTCAAATTCAAGCATTATACGCCCTGGGTGGCATCGTGGCACAACTTAATTAATGAGCATTACGACAGCAGTCAATCACAATGAGCCGTACTCTTATAAAAACTTCCAGTCTCGCGTCATTGAGTTTGAACCAGCCCTGCCAGCCACCCCCTGCCAGCCAGAGTAGCCAAGTGCTTGTTGAGCCTAGTGGACCATCCTGTTTAACGGGCTAACCCGGGGCTTCAGAATATGAGATAGGCCTGAACCATTTTGGGCAACGCTCAATCAACCTGATTCTAAAAGGTCTGTGCGTTGCGAAAGGGCTGTGTATAGTAGTACTGCAGTGTGTGCAAGTAGCAGATCTGCTCGACAAAGCAGGTTTTAAAGGTCATGTTTTCTCTGCCTCCGTGCACACCAGAACCTTATAGAGGGTACGGTTTACACACTACGTTGTATATGTCAATTAAAGAATGCCATTCAACTCTACAGTGATTAATGCTGTTAACCGAAGGGCTGCTGGGCTCGGAAATTGTGATTGGATGGAAAGCCGCTCTGAAAGCCACCCCAGTGGCCACTATTTTTAGTTTACTGCTAACTAAGAAGTTGTTGAGAATTCCTCTCAAATCAATTAATCCCTCAGTGACGTGGAAACAAGCACTGTCTGACTCGCAACCCTTCTTCTTTGTTTATTGGAAAGGACATAAATAATATGGCACAGTTGTAACTTGTCAGAAATATAGTTAAGCATATGTGCAAGTCAAGCCAATAAACTTTTTTATTTTTCGTGGGGAGCACAATGTCATGCTTCTGCCCTGCCTTACAAGAAGCCAATTATATTAGCAGCGTGGGACCTCCGTTCGACATCCCGTGTCCTGATACTCTAATGAAATAAAAGTGGTTTCACACATGCTCCTGCTGTGTCCTTGACGCTTTGAAATGTCTACTTTGCAATTTTAGTAATTTGGGCAAGGGGGGTATTTTCAAAGATACCATGGTGTCAAGCAGACTCCGCAGGGGAGAATTTCAGGCATCCCAGCTCACATTTCAATATGACGTGGCACTAGTCAGTATCCACCAGGGTATACTGCTGAAAATATATAATATGTGTTATAATACATGTTAACATGTCATAATGTTCGTATCAGACCATGTAGCAATCTTTTATACAATACTGAAATGTTGGAAAATGTCAATTGCATCAGTTGGCTTTTACATACAAAAATGTGAAATACATCTTACAGTACAAACTGGATTCTTTAATTTCTTTTCTGGAGTGTAATGTCAGAGTAGAAGATACTTGTCATGTTCTGACCTTAGTTCCTTTGTTATGTCTATGTTTATATGGTCAGGGTGTGAGTTGGGGTGGGCAGTCTATGTTTGTTTTTCTATGTTTGGTTTCTGTGTTCGGCCTACTATGGTTCTCAATCAGAGGCAGGTGTCGTTAGTTGTCTCTGAGAATCATACTTAGGTAGCCTTTTCCACCTGGGTTTGTGGGTGGTTATTTTCTGTCTTTGTGTTAGGTGTGTATGTCACCAGACAGGACTGTTTTGTTTCGTTCGTTCATTTTGTTATTTTTGTATTGATTCAGTGTTCAGTGCTTTCTTTAATAAAAATTATGAACACTTACCACCCTGCGCTTTGGTCCTCCTCTCTTTCTCCCGAGATGATCGTTACAGAAATACCCACCACAAAAGGACCAAGCAGCGTGGTAACGGGCAGCAGCAGCAGCGATGTCAGGACTCCTGGACATGGGAGGACATTTTGGATGGGAAGGGTTGCTACACATGGGAGGAGATCCTGGCTGGAAGGGATCGCCTCCCACTGGAACAGGTGGAGGCAGCTAGGAGAGCAGAGGCAGCCGTAGAGAGGAGCCAGCGATACGAGGGAACACGGCTGGCAAGGAAGCCCGAGAGGCAGCCCCAAAAATGTATTGGGGGGGCACACAGGGAGTGTGGCTAAGGCAGGTAGGAGACCTGCGCCAACTCCCTGTGCTTACCGGAGAGCGAGAGGGACCGGGCAGGCACCGTGTTATGCGGTGGAGCGCACATTGTCCCCGGTGCGTGTGCGGTACATTCCAGCTCCTCGTATCGGCCTGGTTAGAGTGGGCATCGAGCCAGGTGCCATGAAGCCGGCTCTACGCATCTGGTCTCCAGTGCGTCTTCTCGGGCCGACGTACATGGCACCAGCCTTACGCATGGTGTCCCCGGTTCGCCAGCACAGCACAGTGCAGGCTATTCCACCTCGCCACACTGGCCTGGCTACGGGGAGCATTCAACCAGGTAAGGTTGGGCAGGCTCGGTACTCAAGAGCTCCAGTGCGCCTGCACGGTCCGGTCTATCCAGTGCCACCTCCACGCACCAGCCCTCCGGTGCCAGCCCTCCGCACCAGGCTGTCTCTCCGTCTTCTCCCTACAGGAGCTCCCGCCTGTCTAGTGCTGTCAGAGCCTTCCTCTCCAGCGCTGCCAGAGTCTCCCGTCTGTCCTGAGCTGCCAGAGTCTCCCATCTGTCCTGTGCTGCCAGAGTCTCCCGTCTGTCCTGAGCCGCCAGAGTCTCCCGTCTGTCCTGAGCCGCCAGAGTCTCCCGTCTGTCCTGAGCCGCCAGAGTCTCCCGTCTGTCCTGAGCCGCCAGAGTCTCCCATCTGTCCTGAGCCGCCAGAGTCTCCCGTCTGTCCTGAGCCGCCAGAGCCGCCAGTCTGTCCTGAGCCGTCAGTCAGCCAGGAGCTGCCAGAGCCGTCAGTCAGCCAGGAGCTGCCAGAGCTGCCTGTCACGACAGCTATGCCAGAGTTGCCCTTCACTCCGGGAGCTCCCGGAGTCTCCCGACTGTCCGGTGCCGCCGGAGTCTCCCGCCTGTCCGGCGCTGCCGGAGTCATCCTTCCCTCCGGTGCTGCCGGAATCTCCCGTCCATTCGGGACCCATGGCTAGGGTCCCCAGTCAGAGGTCGGCGGCGAGGGTCTCCGCTCATAAGAGGCCACGGGGGCGGTTGAGGAGGCAGAGAAAAACTGTGGTGAAGTGGGGTCCACGTCCCGCGCCAGAGCCGCCACCACGGACAGACGCCCACCCAGACCCTCCCCTATAGGTTCAGGTTTTGCGGCCGAGTCCGCACCTTTGGGGGGGGGGGGGGGTACTGTCACGTTCTGACCTTAGTTCCTTTGTTTTGTCTTTGTTTATATGGTCAGGGCGTGAGTTGGGGTGGGCAGTCTGTTTGTTTTTCTATGTTTGGTTTCTGTGTTCGGCCTAGTATGGTTCTCAATCAGAGGCAGGTGTCGTTAGTTGTCTCTGATTGAGAATCATACTTAGGTAGCCTTTTTCCACCTGGGTTTTGTGGGTGTTTATTTTCTGTCTTTGTGTTACGTGTGTATGTCACCAGACAGGACTGTTTCGTTTCGTTCGTTCATTTAGTTATTTTTGTATTGATTCAGTGTTCAGTGCTTTCTTTAATTAAAATTATGAACACTTACCACGCTGCACTTTGGTCCTCCTCTCTTTCTCCCGAAGACAATCGTTACAAGACTTCTCTAAGTCATCAACTCCAAAGACCCCAAATTTTACAAGAGTCAGGGATGTTTGTTGTAAATGCTCAACATGCTGTCATAAAATGTGCCAAGCTGTGTTTGATGGTGGGGGTTTAAAACTCCCTTGTCCTAATGAGCTCTCCCTCTAACAAACAGATGTGAGCAAAGCAGCGCTGTGTGAAGTTAACATCTGTACATAATTGGATATTGTACCTGCTATTGTGGAAAACATGTTGTGGGCCCCCTTTCCCTGTGAGAAGAAGTCATTATCAATGTTTATGTTAATGCGTAGAAGCCCTGTTCTGTTTTCCGGATTGAAGCAGTTTTCGATTGACTGCTATAAAAAACTGTCTCCTTTCCCTCCATCAGCTGCACATGTTCGTGCTGGCGTACTCCTACTTAGACTGGGAAAGGTTTCGGGTGTGTGAGCAATTTGTTTTACAGCTCAGAGGCGACTTAGAGAACCTTACCACTTGGCTAACAGGGACTCAGAGGCAGCTTTAGTCACATGTCTATCACCTGGCTGTCATACAGACAGATGTTACCACGGTGATACATGTTGGAAACAAGGTCAGTGTGTCTTTCCACAGCTGCCTTGAAGGGTTTGATAGTGATGGTTTTGGTACTGAAGAGAAACCTTCATCAGTTCAGAAGAAAGGTTTAGCATTAGGGAAGCAATATTTTTACGTTTTTAATGACCACTTATTAATAGATGATTAAATAATGTTATTAATACACATTTTAGTAAGTTGTTAAAAGGCATTAATCAGTCAGACTTACATGTAACATTTGTATTTAGGATATTAATTGGACAGTAATGCATATTCATTCAAATGTATTGACGGCAGAGCGACATGAAATATAATGGTGCTGCAGGATAAAGTATTCGTTTTATCTTTGATATCCTCACATGCCCTGCCTCTCTTTAGTATTCTCCAGAACCTTACTGAATAATTGGTAGCATATTGCGAGAAAAAAGAAAACCTCTCTGAAAAGCCCTCTCTCAGAGAGAGAGAGAGAGAGAGAGAGAGAGAGAGAGAGAGAGAGAGAGAGAAGCAGAGATGGAAAGAGTTATTTGAATAACATTCTAACAGGCCCACAATGTAGTTAATAAAATCCGATGTTGATATATTCGGCTGTTTTTGCTGGATATTATTTAGGATTAGAAAAACTGGCTGCCAAATTCTAACTCCTGTTCGTATAAGCTGGTAGCAAAGCTAGCCATATAGAAATCGGTGATGGTAGGTAAAGCCGTTTTTCAGTGTAGCAGACCGTGTCCACATAACACGATGTGGGCGATGAAACAACGGAAGCCCCAATCATTTTCAATGATGGGAAGCAAAGTGGGCGGGGGACCGTTGGGCAATGCAAGCATGGGCGAGGGAGTGAGAACAGAAGAGAAGTTTAACTTTACGCAAATACACTGTGACATTTCGGTGCTATTGACCAATTGACTTTCACTATAGCTTCCAGTGTCTACTGGATTGCCTTTCGATACCTGTCACGTATACTTCCTCTCCGGCCTCTAGATCATCAGGCTGCTGATTATTCCGCACACCTGTCACCATTGTCAAGCACACCAGCGCCTCATGACACTCACCTGGACTCCATCACATCCTTGATTATCTTCCCTATAGCGGTCACTCCCTTTGGTGCTTTCCTCAGGTGTTATTGACTGTTTTCATGTCAGTGCGTTGTTTGAGTTTTGTGTTTATTGTTTTGTTCATTTATTAAAACACTCACTCGCTATACTTGCTTCCCGACTCTCAGCGCACTCATTACAATACCTAGCATTATATAGCATGCTTGCTAGTGAGGTGAATTTCACATTATAGTTGATCTGTACTTTAAGGAAGTTGATTGGTGATGATGACATGAACATATATTGGCATAGACATCCAAACAAACATTTACCCCAACATTGTGTGAAATATCAACAATAGCTTAAATGTGGGCAAATTTTTATGGCCAGCATTGAAGAAATTCTGAATCTTTCCAACATGGGGGAAGCGTGCGTGGCTTTTCCAAGGTGTCTCCAATTTTTTGGTTGAATTTCATTGCTCTCTTACAGAGTATATGGAGATTTCTCCAATCTCCAGGTTTACAGCCTGGTTGGTTTGATTAGTAGAACACATGTATTAAAAGTGTATGAGGATTTGGTTGCCACAGTACAGTCCATGGAGACATTGGAGGCATGCACCATGTTGAAAGATCTCATACCGTAGGTGCTGGCTCTTCCTGGTTCTCCTCCCATGCTGAGAGATCCTGTGCGGGCCTCCAGGATGCTTGTGCGTTACAAACCACCAGGCCAAACTTGCCCTCTCTCCCCTGAGCACTGCATTTGTAAAGTATTCAGACCCCTTGACTTTTTCCACATTTTGTTACGTCACAGCCTTACTCTAAAATGGATTAAATCGATTTTTTCCCTCATCAATCTACACACAATACCTCATATTGACAAAGCAAAAACAGGTTTTTAGACATTTTTGCGAATGTATAAAAAATGCAAAACTGAAATATCACATTTGCATAAGTATTCAGATCCTTTACTCAATACTTTGTTGAAGCACTTTTGGCAGCGATCACAGCCTTGAGTCTTCTTGGGTATGATGCTACAAGCCTGTCACTACCGTATTTGGGGAGTTTCTCCCCTTCTCAGTCAGGTTGGATGGGGGGCATTGCTGCACAGCTATTTTCAGGTCTCTCCAGAGATGTTCGATCGGGTTCAAGTCCGGGCTCTGGCTGGGCCACTCAAGGATATTTAGAGACTTGTCAAAGCCACTCCTGCGTTGTCTTGGCTGTGTACTTAGGGTTGTTGTCCTGTTGGAAGGTGAACCTTCACCCCAGTCTGAGGTCCTGAGCGCTCTGGAGAAGGTTTTCATCGAGGATCTCTCTGTAATTTGCTCCATTCATCTTTCCTTCGATCCTGACTAGTATCCCAGTACCTGATGCTGAAAAACATCCACACAGTATGATGCTGCCACCACCATGCTTCAACATAGGGATGGTGACAGGTTTCCTCCAGACATGACGCATGGCATTCAGGCCAAAGAGTTACGTCTTGGTTTCACCAGACCAGGGAATCTTGTTTCTCATAGTCTGAGTCCTTTAGGTTCCTTTTGGCAAACTCCAAGCAGGCTGTCATGTACCTTTTACAGAGGAGTGGCTTCTGTCTGACCACTCTACCATAAAGGCCTGATTGGTGAAGTGGTGCAGAGATGGTTATCCTTCTGGAAGGTTCTCCCATCTCCATAGTGGAACTCTGGAGCTCTGTCAGTGGCCATCGGGTTCTTGGCCACCTCCCTGACCAAATCCCTTCTCCCCCAATTGTTCAGTTTGGCCGGGTGGCCAGCTCTAGGAAGAGACTTGGTGGTTCCAAACTTTATCCATTTAAGAATGATGGAGGCAATTGTGTTCTTAGGGACCTTCAATGCTGCAGACATTTTTTTGATACTCTTCCCCAGATCTGTGCCTCTACACAATCCTGTCTCGGAGCTCTACGGACAATTCCTTCAACCTCAGGGCTTGGTTTTTGCTGTGACATGCACTGTCAACTGTGGGATCTTATATAGACAAGTGTGTACCTTTGATGTCAAATCAGTTGAATTTACCACAGGTGGACTCCAATCAAGTTGTAGAAACGTCTCAAGGATGATCAATGGAAACAGATGCACCTGAGCTCAATTTCGAGTATCATAGCGAAGGGTCTGAATACTTATGTAAATAAGGTATTACTATTTATTTTTTATATATACATTCTAAAAAAACAGGTTTTTGTTTGTCATTATGGGGTTTCGTGTGCAGATTGATGAGGAAAAAAATGCATTTCATACATTTTAGCATAAGTTTGTAATTTAACTAAATGTGGATCCTTTCAGAATGCACTGTGTACGGACTGGTGCTGGTAGAGGTCCAGTTCTAAGACATGTCCAAAGGCTACCTACTTATAGTATCTTACTGAATGTGCTATGCACTTTTCCTCCAACTTTAAAATATAATGACCAGTTTATTTACATGAAAATAAGGTGTTCCTTAGTACAACAGGGGTTATGATGGGTTATGACGTGCGCAAGGTACTGTAGTATGTATGTAGGATTGATAGAAAAAGTAAGGTTGTACACAGTGGGCATCCAAACTAAGACACACCTCAACATGTCTCCTGGCCCCCTGACTAAGATCTAGCACATAATAAACAGCAATTGAGATATTTGTCTTGATCTTTGATATTTGAGAAGAAGAGCTAGGCACTCGAGTCGAGGGCCAAGCCCTGATGTGTTTATTTGAATATTATTCAAATCAAGGAGCTATTGAAAGCTAATGTGTGCCGCTCAGCTTTGAGTGTTTTCAATCTATTAAATGATGAAAGGGGCAGTGCTAATGAGTGAAAGATTTGAGTATGTCACGGCCACTGAGCTATGCACAAAGATTCCGGGTATAATGCAGTCTTACTGAAAATAACAAGATTATGAGTCATCTTTGGCTAGTTTCTTCATGTTTTGTCAATCTGCTACCAGAGAAAACAGAAAGTAAACCCTTGGGCACACGGAGAAAAGGTAGGCCTAGCTTGGTAGGGCTGAGCGATTAGTTCTTTTTCAGGTTGGTTCTGTTTTGTTTCGGTTAAAAAAAACTGTTTTCACAGTTGGGTTTTGATTTTAAAAAACAACATTTTAAAAAATGTTGCTTTCTAATTGGAATTCCAAAGCCAAATATTGAGAACATTCAATTGCCAAAACATTAAAAACCTCCCATTGTCTTAAAACTATTTTTATGACTTCTATTATTTAATTTATTTGTCATCATCTCATCTCTGCTCAGGCAGTAGCAGCCAGCTGTAATATCATATGTGTCAACATGAATGAATTGTAATTGGTTGCATTTTACCGTCGTTTCGTACTGCGCTATGATTGGTGAATACCACCCAGGTCGTGAGGTCTTTTTCAGTTGATCATGGCCGGAGACACATGAACATGCCAGTTATAGCTAGCTAATAAAGAGCTGCATTTAGAAAGATCCTGTCCTACTGCATTTTATTATTTTGTACAAAGCGAGCAAAACAAGACACCAGCCAGCCAGACAACCATCTAAAACTTTATCTCTGTGCTCCTCAACGAGTCATCCTATTAAGTGTGGCTAGTAGCTAGCTAGCTGGCAAGCTAGTAGCTGCAAAGCTATCTGACGAAATAACAATTGTAGTAGTTCTTCAAAATATATAGGGCATACTTTCAAGACTGCTAATTCCCAAGTTCTATAACTATCAATGGGGTAGAGTTATCTCACAAACTGTCTATATCCCTCTCATCGGTGTTGAGTACATTTCTATAGCTTGCAAAATATTTTTTATGATGGTGTAGGAGTGCTAAGATGGAATGGTTGTGGTTTCAACACAGCGCCCACCATTATCAGTCATCTATTGTACATATATGGGAATAACAAAGCAGGCAGTACAGGTGCAATGGATTGTGGGCATTGTAGTTAATTGTCGCGTTTTCGGCTCTGAACTACATTCTACATTAATGTGGATTCTACCATGATTACGGATAATCCTGAATGAATCGTGAATAATGATGAGTGAAAAAGTTACAGAGGGTCAAAGATCATACTCCCAAGACATGCTAACCTATCCTATTATTGGTAATGGTGAGAGGATAGTATGCCTTCGGGGTACGGTCTTTGACCCTCTAACTTTCTCACTCATTATTTCAGGATTATCCATAATCATGGTAGCATCCACATGAATGTACAAGTGTTTAAAAACATATCATATTCTTATTTATACTAAAAAATAAATCCAAAATGACACAATACGTTATTTACCTTGCATTTATCTATTGGGCACAAAATGTTCGAAACACAACCAAAACTAACTGAAAATGTTTGCAGAGTCACAAGCTTGATGTAGTCATTGCATGATAGGAATATGGGACCAAATACTAAAGGTTTGACTATTTTATTTATACGAATCTTTAGGGGTGTCAATCATTTTGACCCCAACCATTTTGATAAAGAAATATATTACTTGTTTAGCAAAATCTCTTTCTCTGAGCAATTGTAGTAGTATAAAATATAATTTCCCAATTTTGTTGAACATACAATATAGCTAAGTATTTGAATTATTTATTTTATAGAGTATTTATTGCTAATCTTTATCAAGGGTGTCAATAATTTCAGACCCCACTGTATAGAAGTGGTGGGAAAATAATTTACAAACAAGCATGTGTGTTTAGTGAGTCCTCCAGATCAGAGGCAGTAAGAATGACCAGGGATGTTCGGTTGATAAGTGCGTGAATTTGACTCTTTTCCTGTTCTGCTAAGCATTCAAAATGTAACGAGTACTTTTGGGTGCCAAGGAAAATGTATGGAGTAAAAAATTACAATATTTTCCTAGGGAATGTAGTGAAGTAAAAGTAGTTAAAAATATAAATAGTAAAGTACAGTAACCCCCAAAAACTACTTAAGTTGTACTTTAAAGTATTTTTACTTAAGTACTTTACAGCACTGCTGTATACACACACACACAGAGACACACACGCACTTCATATTATTATGTAACATCACCAACTCAGCTTGTGAAATTGAGAGAAATAGAAATTAAATTATCTTTGAAGCAATTTGACTTGGTTTGTTTGTTTGATTGACCCCGGTCGGAGCACGATTTGACATTGATATTGTGAAATACCACTGTGCATGTGTTTTGGAATGGATTTTTCTTCCAACCTGCAATGATATGCAGATGAGATACACTCTATTCTCAGATGCTTGATTGTTTGTTTATTCATCTTCAAACTAAACTATTGATTAAAGTAGAATACATGTTGTTGAGAAACATTTTTGCAATAGGCAGGAGAGCGGTGCAGTGCACAACAATCTGTTATTGTCTCACGCTGTTCACAAAATAATGTCTGCTCTCAGAAATGGTAATGACACGTAAGACAGAAATAATAAAATTGTACTCCTGCAATACCAGGAATTAGTCTATAAACGCTTCAAAACACTCCTAATTCAAATATTTTTGGGGGACTGCTGGCAGTTTGTGTGCGCCCATTGCTCTCCCAGAAATTTACTCTCATGATGAAGAAGTAGGCTTTGCAGATAAAAATGAGAAGTGTTTTTTAAATTCTCTGTAGTCTATTATGAGCAATTACCACACAGTAGAAACAAAACACTAAGTTCTGCCTATAACAAAGAGAGAGTCTATATTAAATTCTAATTCCAATTATCCGCCCAATGATAACTCATTATTATCTAACACCATGTGTATTCTCCGGCTCTATCTTAACCTCTCTATTTGTTACTCTTTGTTATTCAAAGTGTTTCTCTGTGGAACATGGTTTTCTTAATTGGAATATGTATCTCTGAACTACTAATGATGAAGAATGTAAGCTACATACTGTAATGTATAACTTTTGCACAGTTATTGCACCGTATCGGCCAAATAGGAAGTGGGCAGAGAAAGCAGTGGGGAGGAGGGAAGTAGACTACAAGCCCATTAGAAGGCGACCCCGACCCGGTCGCCCAGCAGTGAATCACTGACCTCACGTCCGAGGGGCACATCTGGCCCCTCTCGCACCTGTCAGCACTCCACCTTGTGTCCATAGGCTGGGCGGCTGGGCGAGAGATGATTGAATCTCCCCGGTGCCTCTAAGAGAAGGTCTGGAGGATGCAAAGGGGTGAGTAGGATATAAGGAGTGGTGAGAGGTGATTGGCCAACTGAGCAGGGGAGTAAACATGGACATGATAGTGTCAGAAACCCTTGCAAGCATGGGGCCAAGCCTATCACATCACACGGCCGGAGAGCTGAAAATTGACCTCACAGGGAAATGGAGCCGCAATATATAACAGTCTGTTCAGAGAAACGATTGACTAAAAACAGGAGAGTGGTGCTTTTTCAATTAATAACCCATTTAATCCCATGGGTCACAATAGTGCAGCACAAAACTTTTGTACTTTACAGGCTCTAGAGATGTCAAAGTTGCACTTACAAAAAAATTGTCATATTATGTATTATCATTTAGAGAAGTTTCATATGATTTTTCAAAATGGTCACAAGACACAAGCACATAGATTTGGCACCAGAAGTCTGCATTCAACAGTTTAAAAACAATGTTTAAAGGTCACTCACTGATTTGGCCTCGTTTTTCATCGATGCTTATTAAGAAACGCTAGAGGCCATGACTGAAGTCAAACGAGAGCCATCTTGGGAGTGTGGTTTGATCAAATTAAATGTCATTTGTCACATGCACTGAATACAACCTTACAGTGAAATGCTTACTTACAGGCCCAACCAACAATGCTTTAAGAAGTTAAGAATAAAAAATTTAAAAAAGTGTTAAGTAAAAAATAGATAAGTACAATTTTTTAAATAGAAAATAAAAGTAACAAATAATTAAACAGCAGCCCGGTACAGAGTCAATGTGCGGGGGCCCCGGTTAGTCGAGGTAATTGAGGTAATATGTACATGTAGGTAGAGTTAAAGTGACTATGCATAGATTATAAACAGAGAGTAGCAGCAGCGTAAAAGAGGGGTCTGGGTAGCCCTTTGATTAGCAGGAGTATGGGTGTTTCTTGGGTGTGTACTTGCCGTTCAGTTACAACAAACAAGCGGAGTAGTGAGTACAGCTCAGCTAGCTTAATTTGTTATGGAGAGAACATTGTTTTGAAGTTGAGGACTTCTCTCCTCCTGATGGACACGCCATCTCAAGATGGTCAGCTAATTCAGTTCTATGGGTAGGCTAAAGCCTGCGCTGACCTTGTGTTTATCTAAGCTGACAGCAGTTAGCTAGCATATCTTGGTGATCGCTGCAGCTGGCTATCCTATCTAGCTGATATTTCTTGTCAAATCAGATCGCAAGAGCCCGTGTCTGGAATGTGTTTCATATGATATTAGTTCTACAACAACTTTGAAACAAAAGTAGCTTACAACTTATTTTCAATGTTTCATCATGTCAAGTAAATACATGTTACAGTGGAAAATATATCAGCTATTGCGAGTTGACTGCGCACAGTCTTCAGTCAGCTTCAGTCTCATCAAATCAAATCAAATTGTATTGGTCACATACACGTGTTTAGCAGATGTTATTGCAGGTGTAGTGAAATGCTCATCTCTCCTTATGTCAGCTGTTAGATCTTTACCGAAAAGACAAACCCAGAAATAATATCCTCACATGTGTAGGCTACATATGGACATTGCACAAACATCTCCCAGCTTGAGTGTAGATACCGTACATCAAATAAAAATAAATGGATGTGTTTGTGTAACAAAGACAAATCATTTTCTGATGTAAATATCACATTGGTGTGATTACAGTGGCTTGCGAAAGTATTCACCCCTCTTGGCATTTTTCCTATTTTGTTGCCTTACAACCTGGAATTAAAATGGATTTTTGGGAGGGGTTGTGTCATTTGATTTACACAACATGCCTACCACTTTGAAGATACAAAATATTTTGTAGTGTGAAACAAACAAGAAATAAGACAATAAAACTGAAAACTTGAGTGTGCATAACTATTCACCCCTCCAAAGGCAATACTTTGTAGAGCCACCTTTTGCAGAAATTACAGCTGCAAGTCTCTTGGGGTATGTCTCTATAAGCTTGACACATCTAGCCAATGGGATTTTGCCCATTCTTCAAGGCTAAACTGCTCCAGCTCCTTCAAGTTGGATGGGCTCTGCTGGTGTACAGCAATATTTAAGTCATACCACATATTCTATATTGAATTAAGGTCTGGGCTTTGACTAGGCCATTCCAAGACATTTAAATATTTCCCCGTAAGCACTCAAATTTTGCTTTAGCAGTATGCTTAGGGTCATTGTCCTGCTGGAATGTGAACCTTCGTCCCAGTCTCAAATGTCTGGAAGACTGAAACAGGTTTCCCTCAAGAATTTCCCTGTATTTAGCGTCATCCATCATTCCTTAAATTCTGACCAGTTTCCCAGTCTCTGCCGATGAAAAACGTCCCCACAGCATTATGCTGCCACTACCATGCTTCACTGTGGGGATGGTGTTCTCAGGAAAGATGAGAGGTATTGGGTTAGCGTACTGACATAGCGTTTTCCTTGATGGACAAAAAGCTACATTTTAGTCTCATCTGACCAGAGTGCATTCTTCCATATGTTGGGGAGTCTCCCACATGCATTTTTACAAACACCAAACGTGTTTGCTTCTTTTTTTCTTTAAGCAATGGCTTTTCTCTGACCACTCTTCCGTTAAGCCCAGCTTTGTGGAGTGTACGGCTTAAAGTGGTCCTCTGGACAGATACTCCACTCTCCGCAGTGGAGCTTTGCAGCTCTTTCAGGGTTATCTTTTGTCCATTTGTTGCCTCTCTGATTAATGCCCTCCTTGATGGTCCGTGAGTTTTGGTGGGCGGCCCTCTCTTGGCAGGTTTGTTGTGGTGCCATATTCTTTAAATGTTTTTATATTGGATTTAATGGTGCTCCGTGGGATGTTGAAAGTTTCAGATATTTTTTTATAACCCAGCCCTTGTCTCTACTTCTCCACAACTTTGTCCCTGACCTGTTTGGAGACCTCCTTGGTCTTCAAAATTTCCGCTTGCTTGGGGGTGCCGCTTGCTTGGTGGTGCCGCTTGCTTGGTGGTGTTGCAGACTTCTGGAGCCTTTCAGAACAGGTCTATATATACTGAGATCGCGTGACAGATCATATGACAGTTAGATTGCAAACAGGTGGACTTTATTTAACAAATGATGTGACTTCTGAAGGTAATTGGTTGCATCAGATCTTTGTTTTTCAGACCATGAGACATCATAAAAATCGGCCTTCTCACAAAATCGTCTGTGGCATCTGAAAAGTTTGGACTACACACTCGACCTGGCTAAGGCTTTCGACTCTGTCAATCACAACATTCTATTGGCAGACCCAACAGCTTTGGTTTCTCAAATGATTGCCTCGCCTGGTTCACCAACTAATTCTCTGATAGCGTTCAGTGTGTCAAATCGGAGGGCCTGTTGTCCGGACCTCTGGGAGTCTCTATGGGGGTGCCACCGGGTTCAATTCTCGGGCCGACTGTCTTCTCTGTATACATCAATGATGTCGCTCTTGCTGCTGGTGATTCTTTGATCCACCTCTACACAGACGACACCATTCTGTATACCTCTGGCCCTTCTTTGGATACTGTCAAGGCTGTGGGTAACTGGTGAAAAGGAGTCAGGCTCAGGAGAGCTGAGATGCGTGGACAAGGTATTTAATAAAGTAAACACCAGAACCAACACAATACAATGGTGCAGGAAAAATACCGGAACCACGAATAAACGGGAGAAACAACTAAACCCGGCAACAATAATACCAGCCGTCAGAATCATAGCCTGACAATAAAACAAACACCCACACAAACATGAGGGAAACCAGAGGGTTACATAATGAACATGTAATGAAGGGAATTGAAATCAGGTGTGTAGAAATCAAAGACAAAACAAATGGAAAATGAAAAGTGGATCGGTGATAGCTAGAAGGCCCGTGACGTAGACCACCGAACCCCGCCCGAACAAGGAGAGGGACAGACTGCGACGGAAGTCGTGACAGACACTGTGTTAACTAACCTCCAGACGAGCTTCAATGCCATGCAACTCTCCTTCCATGGCCTCCAACTGCTCTTAAATGCAAGTAAAACTAAACGCATGCTCTTCAACCGATCGCTGCCCGCACCTGCCCGCTCAGCATCACTACTCTGGACGGTTCTGACTTAGAATATGTGGATAAGTACAAATACCTAGGTGTCTGGTTAGGCTGTAAACTCTCCTTCCAGACTCACATTAAGCATCTCCAATCCGAAATTAAATCTAGAATCGGCTTCCTATTTTGCAACAAAGCATCCTTCACTCATGCTGCCAAACATACCCTTGTAAAACTGACCATCCTACCGATCCTCGCCTTCGGCGATGTAATTTACAAGATAGCCTCCAACACTCTACTCAACAAATTGGACGCAGTCTATCACAGTGCCATCCGTTTTGTCACCAAAGCCCCATATCCTACCCACCACTGTGACCTGTAGGCTCTCGTTGGCTGGCCCTCGCTTCATACTCCTCGCCAAACCCACTGGCTCCAGGTCATCTACAAGTCTCTGCTTGGTAAAGCCCCGCCTTATCTCAGCTCACTGGTCACCATAGCAGCACCCACCGGTAGCTCGCGCTCCAGCAGGTATTTCTCACTGGTCACCCCCAAAGCCAATTCTTCCTTTGGCCACCTCTCCTTCCAGTTCTCTGCTGCCAATGACTGGAACAAACTGCAAAAATCACTAAAGCTGGAGACTCTTATCTCCCTCACAAGCTTTAAGCACCAGCTGTCAGAGCAGCTCACAGATCACTGCACCTGTACATAGCCCATCTTTAAATAGCCCGTCCAACTACCTCATCCCCATTCTGTATTTATTTATTTATCTTGCTCCTTTGCACCCCAGTATCTCTACTTGCACATTCATCTTCTGCACATTCTACCATTCCAATGTTTAATTGCTAGATTTTAATTACTTCACCACCATGGCCTATTTATTGCATTACCTCCCTTATCCATGTGTTGTTGTATGTGTCGAACTGCTTTGCTTTATCTGGGCCAGGTCGCAGTTGCAAATGAGAACTTGTTCTCAACAAGCCTACCTGGTTAAATAAAGGTGAAATAAAAAAATTAAATGACTTATGACTTAATGACTTAAATGAATTTAATTTTTATTTCTCTACCATAAGCTGCCTCCAATGTTATTTTAAAGAATTTGGCAGTACGTCCAACCGGCCTCACAACCGCAGGCCACGTGTAACCACACCAGCCTAGGGCTTCCACATCTGAGGAGGATTTCTGTCTGTAATAAAGCCCTTTTGTGAAGAAAAACTAATTCTGATTGCCTTGGCCTGGGCTGCACCCCTGCACAGTCATGTGAAATCCATAGATTAGGGCCTAATTTATTTATTTCAATTTACTGATAACCATATATGATCTGTAACTCAGTAAAATATTTAAAATTGTTGCATGTTGAGTTAATATATTTCTTCAGTTTAAATTATGGAGACCGGATAGTGAAAAAATAAGGTTTTATAATATATATATACAGTTCCAGTCAAAAGTCTGGACACACCTATTCATTCAAGGGTTTTACTTCATTTTTTAAACTCTGTTCTACATTGTACAATAATAACATATTAATTCATGTAATAACCAAAAAAGTGTTAAACAAATCAAAATATATTTTAGATTTAGATTCTTCAGCTTACCCTTTGCCTTGATGACTGCTTTGCACACTCTTGGCATTCTCTCAACAAGCTTCATGAGGAATGCATATCCAACAGTCTTGAAGGAGTTCCCAAATATGCTCAGGACTTGTTGGCTGCATTTCCTACACTCTGCGGTCAAACTCATCCCAAACCATCTCAATTCGGTTGAGGTCGGGTGATTGTGGAGGCCAGGTCCTCTGATGCAGCACTCCGTCACTCTCCTTCTTGGTCAAATTATCCCTTGCACAGCATGGAGGTGTGTTTAGGGTCATTGTCCTGTTGAAAAACAATTGATAGTCCCACTAAACCCAAACCATATGGGATTGTGTTTCACTGCAGAATGCTGTGGTAACCATGCTGGTTGTGTGCCTTGAATTCTAAACAAATCACTGACAGTGTCACCAGCAAAGCATCCCCACACCATCACAACTCCTCCTCCATTCTTCACGGTGGGAACCACACATGCGGAGATCATCTGTTCACCTACTCTACGTCTCACAAAGACACAGCTGTTGGAACCAAAAATCTAAAATATGGACTCATCAGACAAAAGGACAGATTTCCACCAGTCTAATGTCCATTGCTTGTGTCTCTTGGCCCAAACAAGTCTCTTCTTCTTATTGGTGTCCTTTAGTAGTGGTTTCTTTACAGCAATTTGACCATGAAGGATTGATTCACACTGTCTCCTCTGAACAGTTGATGTTGAGATGTGTCTGTTACTTGAACTCTGTGAAGCATTTACTTGGGCTGCAACCTGAGGTGCAGTTAACTCTAATGAACGTATCCAAGGTACATCTGTTAATTGAAATGCATTCCAGGTGACTACCTCAAAAAGCTCGGGTGAACGTTGCCTATTTTAACCCTTGACAGTCTAAGCCCTGTCTAAGCTCTGTCTAAGCCGGGGGAGTGGTTCTTCTAAGCTATATGGAATTGTTTTAAGAAGGTCATGCCCAGGATAATTTAGCTATTTGATTTTGAATTGTAAGACCCCTTAAAATATTTTTAAAATGGCCTAACTGCAATAGCCAGTAAAAAAAACTTTGAATAACAGATTCACTACATAGAACAACAAAAATTCCAAAGGAATTTTGTTATGAAGTGTCTATCCTATATCTGAGAGATTTAAGAAAGATCAGGAAACATTATACAGTATATACAGTACCAGTTTAGACACATCCCACCACAAAACGAGAATGGCGCTAAGCAGGCACTCAACGAGCTGCAAAGGACCATAAGACTGAAATATGTTTTACCCCACTTTAACCAAAATGTCTCCTGCGCCACAAAAGGCGCTAACACTCTGGACGACTTTTACTCTACCAACAGAAACGCATACAAGGCCCTCCCTCGCCCTCCCTTCGGCAAATCAGACCACGACTCCGTCCTCCTGCTTCCTGGTTATGAGCAAAAAGTCAAACAGGACGTACCAGTAAAGTGCTCAGTATTGATGTTTTCAGACAAAACATGCACTAAGCTTCAAGACTGCTTTGCTAGCACAGACTATATGTTCAGGGATTCCTCCGATAACATTGAGGAGTTTACCACATCAGTCACGGGCTTCTTCAATAAGTCCACTGATGATGTCATCCCCACAGTGACCTTACGTATGCACCGTAACCAAAATCAATGGATTGCAGGCAGAATCCACGCAGGGCTAAAGGCTTGAGCAACGACTGTTTACAGACAGATTATTTCACTGAAATTCCACTGTATCACAATTCCAGTGGGTCAGAGATTTAAATTGACTGTAACTTTAAACAGCTTGGAAAATTCCAGAAAATGATGTCATGGCTTTAGAAGCTTCTGATAGGCGAACTGACATCATTTGAGTCAATTGGAGGTGTACCTGTGGATGTATTTCAAGGCCTACCTTCAAACTCAGTGCCTCTTTGCTTGACATCATGGGAAAATCAAAAGAAAACCTCAGAAAAACAATTGTAGACCTCCACAAGTCTGGTTCATGCTTTCGAGCAATTTCCAAACACCTGAAGGTAGCACGTTCATCTGTACAAAATAGTACACAAGTAGAAACACCATGGGACCACGCAGCTGTCATACCACTCAGGAAGGAGACACGTTTTGTCTCCTAGAGATGAACGTACTTTGGTGTGAAAAGAGCAAATCAATCCCAGAACAACAGCAAAGGACCTTGTGAAGATGCTGGAAGAAGCAGTACAAAAGTATCTATATCCACAGTAAAACGAGTCCTATATCGACATAACCTGAAAAGGAAGAAGCCACGGCTCCAATACTGCCATAAAACAGCCAGACTACGGTTTGCAACAGCATATAGGGACAAAGATCTTACTTCTTGGAGAAATGTCCTCTGGTCTGATGAAACCAAAATAGAACTCTTTGGTCATAATGACCATTGTTATGTTTGGGGGGAAAAGGGGGAGACTTGCAGGCCGAAGAACACCATCCCAACCGTGAAGCATGGGGTGGCAGCATCATGTTGTGGGGGTGCTTTGCTGAAGGAGGGGCTGGTACACCTCACAAAATAGATGGCATCATGAGGAAGGACAATTATGTGGATATATTGAAGCAACATCTCCAGACATCAGTCAGGAAGTTAAAGCTTGGTCGCAAATGGGTCTTCCAAATGGACAAGGACCCCAAGCATACTTCCCAAGGTATTGGAGTGGCCATCACAAAGCCCTAACCTCAATCCTACAGATTTTTGTGGTCAGAACTGAAAAAGCATGTGCGAGCAAGGAGGCCTACAAAATTCACCCAACTTATTGTGGGAAGCTTGTGGAAGGCTACCCGAAATGTTTGACCCAAGTTAAACAATTTAAAGGCAATGTTACCAAATACTAATTGAGTGTATGTAAACTTCTGACCCACTGGGAATGTGATGAAATAAATAAATATTATTCTGACATTTCACATTCTTAAAATAAAGTGGTGATCCTAACTGACCTAAAACAGGGAATTTTTACTATGATTAAATGTCAGGAATTGTGAAAATCTGAGTTTAAATGCATTTGGCTAAGGTGTATGGGAACTTCTGACTTCAACTGTATATGTATATATTCTTATCCCATCCATTTACTTAGATGTGTGTGTGTTAGGTAGTTGTTGTGGAATTGTTAGATTACTTGTTGATATCGCTGCACTGTCGGAACTAGAAGCACAAGCATTTCCGCTACACTTGCAATAACATCTGCTAACCATGTGTACGTGACCAATACAATTTGATTCGATTTGAAAACTCTCTAGTGTGGTCTACAGATTATCATGATTAGAACCTTTAGACTTAATTAATACTAGAAGTCGTGCACCACCTGTTGTTGACAAAGACCCCCCCCCCGGCTTACCAGTCACAGCTGTTATTTCCTGCCAATGTATAGAAAAAAAGATCTAGATTTATATTTTCTTTTGCCACGACTCGTGAAGCATGGGATATTATAGTTCTTCCCATCACCTTGATAGGATAGCTTGAACGGAGCTCATCCAGGTTAATTTCCAGTGATAGCACGTTCACCAATAGAACGGAGGGCAATGGCGACTTATCCACTCGTTAGGTATCCCACACAACAACCTTCATAGCACTGCCTCCTCCGAGTGACGGGGATTTGGGCCTGGTCTGGGATGAGCATTATGTCCTCATCCAAATCAAGGTTAGCAATCACTTTTTCCAGAAGCTCTTTTCATCATATGAAACAATGGCTGTAACACCATGTAAAAAAAACACACAAAATAGCACAATTGGTCAGGAGCCTGTAAAACGGCGGCTGTCCCTTCCGGTGCCAATATCATTAAATTAAGTGATGGAGTGACTTTAATCTTAACTGTTCTGAGAGAACTGATGAGGCTTCTCTCCTGTGTGTATATGTTGGAGTCTTTGTTAGTAGCACTGCTGAGAGAAACTCCCCCCACAGTCAGGGCAAGGGTAAGGTTTGTCTCCTTAATGTATATGTTGGTGTGCTTTAAAGTTGGTGATCACACCAGATACTGACTGATTTTCTGATCCACGCCTCTACCTTTTTTTAAGGTATCTGTGACCGACAGATACTTATCTGTATTCCCAGTCATGTGAAATCCATAGATTAGGGCCTAATGAATTTATTTCAAATGACCGATTTCTTATTGTGAACTGTAACTCAGTAAAATCTTTGGAATTGTTGCATGTTGCGTTTAGTTAGACCTGTTTTCTAAGAGTAGATCTGTTAAATCAGACTTGGACATAGTCACATGTGTAAACCTTGTCCGTATGGGTATATTAGGGCTGAAGTACAGGTGTAGACCTGGTTTATATGAAAGTTTACACTTGGGCACTGGGGTAGCATGCATTTACCTGTTAAAACCATGTATTAGAAACATTGTGTTTACTGTTTAGCCTATGTTGTTATTGCATTGCATCAAGCACATTTTGCTTCATGTGCAAACTGCAAAGAAATGACATATCAATCATTTGAGAATCACTCATGGTTTAATTATTTGATGCACCATCCACTTAATTACTTTGACCTTTGAACTAAAGTGGCCTGATATGGTTTGGCCAATAAGAAGCCTTATGTTTTTTGGTCCAATCATCTGAACTCTGGGTTTAGTGTTGCGGGTGTGCTACTCGAAAGAGTGATGCTGCTCATGTAACAGTATAACTTTAGACCGTCCCCTCGCCCATACCCGGGCGCGAACCAGGGACCCTCTGCACACATCAACAACAGTCACCCACGAAGCATCGTTACCCATCGCTCCACAAAAGCCACGGCCCTTGCAGAGCAAGGGGAACTACTACTTCAAGGTCTCAGAGCAAGTGAGGTCACCGATTGAAACACTATTTAGCGCGTACCACCGCTAACTAAGCTAGCCGTTTCACATCCGTTACACTCAAGACATGAGTAATCGGGTGTGGAGATGTACCAGGTTCATACAGGTAATGGGTATGACTGCCCTTTCAAATCGTACTGGTAACACATTTGTGGTAGAAAAAAGTGAATGAGGTTATGTTATTCAACTGTACTATGAGGTTATCTATGAAATGTTTAGGGTATACAGGTCAAAGGTCACAGGACTAAGATATGCAAAAAACAGGGTTGGAGTGTGCAGTGGACAGCTGCAAATAGGTAAATGTTGTTGACTTGGCGGAATGCAGGCCTTGGCAAAGTGGGTCACAAGGCAGAGATAGGCAAGTAACAGGACTGAGGTGTTTTGGCAAAGTGGGTCACAAGGCAGAGATAGGCAAGTAACAGGACTGAGGTGTTTTGGCAAAGTGGGTCACAAGGCAGAGATAGGCAAGTAACAGGACTGAGGTGTTTTGGCAAAGGAACTGGAGTCTTTGGGTCAGAAAAGGGGCTTGTAAGGCAAAATGGATGCATCAGGACTTGATTGTATCAATATTAGGAAATTGGCATGTAGGGCATAGGTGTACCAAGGCTGGGGTGTGTGGGTAATTGGGTTTAGGTGTGTGTGTAAGTGGGCTGAGGTATATTGATATTGTGGCTGGGGAATACGGACAATGTATGTTTCCATAGGTCACAATTGTTTCAGAGAATAAAACATACTGTTTCACATACTTTTTAATATTATTTTTCAAAAAGTAATATGGATGGTGGCATGTCTGGGGAAAAAATAGGAAAAAATATTTGTTCTTGATCTGTATGTTTCACATAACATGAGTTAAGTCCTACTTATGTCAACAAAGAGAGATGGCTGCAAAAGTTTACGTTTGAGCTTAAAGGGGGAGAGCAGTGACGCAACTCTGCTGCCCTTAATTTGATGCAGACAGTTTTCTGCACTGGCAGTGTCCTCGTGTCTCGGTGATAGGAGCTTCCCATTCGGGACACAGATGTCAGTTCAGCGTTTAGGTTTGATTTACATTTAGTTGAGTCTTTGGATTTAGGTTAAAAAAATATATATACAGAATTCCCTTTACGTTGATGACTTTTCAAATCCAATCAGTTTGCCATGTTGATTCAACGTCATCACATTGAATTGTTTTGTTCAAATTATGTGGAAACAACATTGATTCCTACCCTCCCACACACTATATCAACCCACCCACACCCATCGCCCACAAGCAAATCAGTCACAGCCACTATCAATGACAGTCACTCCATGGATGAGCGCTGTCTCAGTGTGTGTGTGTGTGTGTGTATGCGCCTGCGCGTGTCTGTGAGCGTGAGAGAGGGAGCTTTTTTATTAATTTTCATAAAAATACATTTTCTCTCACCCACACACATAAGCAAACATAAACCCACTGCACATTTAAAACCTATAATCACTGGTATTGTGAAATGGTGTTTACATTATTTAAACAGTATATATACAGTACGTGGTGCTCTTATTCTGCTCCTTCTCTGATACGTTAAAAAAAGGTATCTTCAGAAACTCACGAGGTGGCGCATGCTTTTACACACTCAGTTAATATTACGAGGATGAAGTCATTATCTACTGATGTCTCTTTTAGACTCCAGTCCTACTGATGTGTACGAAGTGCCCACACTATCTACCTTCCTCCCCTCCCCCTTCCCACCCTCTCTCCTTCACCCTCTCTATCTCTCCTTTAGTTGGCGTAGTGCTGATAAAAGAGCCTGGTCTTACTCGAAAGTATTTCTCATTCTGACTGTCCCGTCCGGATTTGCCTCTGCCGCGGTCCTAAAGTCTCCTTGATTATTTCCTCTTTGTTGTAATGGGCCTCAAGGACACAAGATGCCAATAGTACTGGAATGACTCTGAGGCTAACCAACATAAGGATATTCCTTGACAACTACTACAACCATGATCATAATTGCCGTAATTGTATACATATACTGCATTAAAGAACACTCTTGGTTTTGAATAGGAGCACTTTCTCTTTACTGTGTCTATCTGTTTGTACATTTTTCCATCTGAGCTACTATCTAACTCCTCCACTAAACTTTCCTCTCTGGTTAGGTTACCCTTGAGATCTTTTTGTGTGACTTTGCACTTTTTAAGAGGGAGAAGAGAAGATGGTTATCTGGGTCTGTATCCCTCCAGCTAGTGCGTCTGAGTTAAACAGATATTGCTGCTCTGCTCTTTGCTGTGGTGCGGTGAGACAGAAAAGCAAGGCAGAGATCTGGGTCAGGTTCTCTGGATGCTGTGCCCAGGTTCAGGCACCGTGTGGGGATCTGTAAATACTATTTTAGTTCCAGATGGCTGGGGGGGTGGGGGGAGATTGAGTTTGAAAGTTCTATCTGAAGGTGCGGCAGATGGAGGTGCCCCCAACCAGGAAGTAAAGCTGCACTTTAAAACTTTTCCCTGTAAATGTACAGCATTATACTGGCACCACAGTGGCCAGCTTAATACTGTAATTTTGCATTACACCAGATATGCTGTAATATGTCTTACAGTATTATTTTCCTTACTGTAAAGACAGGTAGTGGTGGCTATCAGTAGCCTGATGGTCTAGGTGTAGAAATTGTTGGCCAGTCTTCTCCATAATGCTCCTGTGCTATCCGCGTCTGATTAATGGAAACGGGGGGGAACAGGCTATGGCTTGGATGGCTGAGGTCCCTGATGTTATTCTTCGCCTTCCTGCGACCCCTGGTGTTGTAGGTGTCCTGGAGGGCAGGCAGTGTGCACCCAATGGTGCATTCGGCTGTGTGTATCACAATCTGAAGCACCTTGCAGTCTGAGGTGAAGGAGTTGCCATATCAGGCTGTGATGCAGCCCAATCTATGATCAGGGGCAACTCTGTTACACTGTGGGTAAAAAGACAGGGGACAATGGGCATATCAAGCTGGAATCGTGTGTATGTGTACTTACCTCACCTGAGGTCTTCATTCAAACTCAGTGAGCTCTTGGAAGAATGGGGCAAGGTAGGGATTGAGAACAAACAGCTGGCTTCCTCTGGACCACATTGTCATGCACTTTGTTCCATCTTCAGGATTCATCCTCTTGGGTTGATTCGAACCTACAGCATACAGTATATCTAATCATTGGTGGAAAAAGTATCCAATTGTTATACTTGAGTAAAAGTAAAGATACCTTAATAGAAAATGACTCAAGTAAAAGTAAAAGTCACCCAGTAAAATAATACTTCAGTAAAAGTCTACATGTATTTGGTTTTAAATATACTTATGTATCAAAAGTAAATATAATTGCTAAAATATACTTAAGTATCAAAAGTAAAAAATTATTTCAAATTGCTTACATTAAGCAAACCAGACAGCACCATTTTTATTTAAAAAATGTACTGTTAGCACATTCCAACACTCAGACATAATTTACAAATTAAGCATTTGTATTTAATGAATGTGCCAGATAAGAGGCAGTAGGGATGACTAGAGATGTTCTTATAAGGGCAGAAGGCGAGCCCCAACTGCAGACACAGGAGGCATATGGTTGAGCTCCAATATTTATAATAACAAAAGGGGTAGGCAAAAGGCTGGTCGGGAACAGGCGAGAGTTCATAAACTAGGTCAGAGTCCAAACAGTACCAGGCGATAGGCAGGCTCGAAGTCAGGACAGGCAGGATTTCAGTGATCAGGTACGAGTTCAAAAGGAACAAGGGGATTGGCAGGCTCGGGGTCAGAACAGGCAGAGTGGTCAGGCAGGCGGGTTTGAGACCGGGAAAGTTAGGAGCTAGGAAAAACGCTGGTTGACTTGGCAAAACAAGACAAATTGGCACAGAGAGAGATAAGTAACATCTGGAGGGGGTGGAGACAAGCACAATGACAGGGGAAACAGATCAGGGCGTGACAGTACCCCCACCCCCCCTCTAGGAGCACCTCCTGGCGTCCTACCTGGGCGCATACCTTGTTGACCGGGGTGTTGGTGGTGGAAGTCGGCAATGAGTGCTGGATCCAGGATGTCTCCAGCGGAAACCCAGCACCTCTCTTCCTGGCCGTAACCCTCCCAGTCAACCAGGCACTGGAAACCCCTGCTCCGTGGTTGAACACCCAGGAGGCATTTCACCGTGTATGCCGGATGGCCATCGATGACACGCGGAGGAGGGATGGGCCTGGAGACAGAAGACAAAGAGCTGTAAGACACTGGCTTAATCCTAGACACATGGAAAGTAGGTTGAATACAGAGGGTACGGGGTAACAAAAGACGGACAGCAGTGGAACTAAAAACTCTAGAGATGGGAAAGGACCAATGAAACGAGGGGACAATTTACGAGACTCCACCCGAAGGGGCAGGTCCCGTGTGGAAAGCCATACCTTCTGCCCAATGCGGTAGGGGGGAGCTGGAGTCCGCCGGCGGTCCGCTTGTTGACTCTACCTGGAGCTCTTCTCCAGGTACGTCGACAGTGGGGGACAAACATCTGGGCCGAGGGTACGTTGACCTCCTGCTCTTGTTCTGGAAAGAGCAGAGGCTACTTCCCCTTTTGAGTGCTCTATGAGTTGAGTCCCGTGGATGAACAGGGAAGTGTGTTCCGGGCATACTCCACCTATACCAGTTGTCGGCTCCAGGTAGTGGGGTTGGTGGAGACCAGGCATCTTAGGGTGGTTTCCAGGTCCTGGTTAGCTCGCTCCAAATGGCCGTTGGATTGGGGATGGAATCCAGAGGACAGGCTGGCCAACGACCCAATAAGGGTGCAGAATGCCTTCCAGAACTGAGACGAGAACTGAGGACCCCAGTCGGAGACCATGTCCACCGGGAGTCCATGGATCCGGAAGACGTGCTGCACCATAAGCTGGGCCGTCTCCTTGCCAGAGGGTAGTTTGGGGTAAGGGATGAATAGGGCAGCCTTGGAGAACTGATCCACCACTGTCAGAATGCCAGTGATGCCATCAGACAGAGGGAGTCCAGTGACAAAGTCCAGAAAGATCTGGGACCAGGGATGATGAGGGACATGTAGTGGCTGAAGGTGGCCAGAAGGAGCTTGTCGTGGAGTCTTGTTCTAAGCACACACTGTGCACGCAGCGACGAAGGCAGAGATGTCAGGAACCATTGTGGGTCACCAGAAACGTTGTCGGAGGAAGGCTAGGGTACGACGGGAACCTGGCTGACAGGTCAGCCTGGAGGAATGAGCCCATTCCAGGACCCTGGACCGGACTGAGTTAGGGACAAACAACCGGTTAGCCGGGTCCCCTTCAGGTTCATGCTGAGAGCGTTGTGCCTTGAGGACTACGGTTTCAATACCCCAATCCACTGAAGCCGCAAGGCATGAGGTAGGGAGAATGGTTTCGAAAACCTAGGAGAGGAGTGGTAGGGGGTAACAATTCTTGATCGTTATATCATTCAGATGCCAGTAGTCAATGCATGGACGCAGAGTCTTGTCCTTCTTCTCCACAAAGATCACATCTTACCAATGCGGCAGAACTTTGTTCTAAAGCTGTATCCACACCAATTGGATGTAGTGACCATAATATAGTGGCTATATCCAGAAAAGCCACATTTCCAAAGGCTAGGCCTAAAAAAGTGTCAAAGAGTTACACTTTTTGTAATGATTCCTATGTTGAAGATGTAAAAAAATAAATGTTACTGGGGCAACCATGCATCAGACAGGAGACTTGTCCAAACATGATGTATACTGGGCAACCATGCATGGCACCAGACAGGAGACTTGTCCAAACATGATGTATACTGGTAAGATAGTCTAGCTACATTTTCAGATATTACTCTGGCCTGATGTGTGTAATGAGGTGCATCCAGACACTTAAAAAAAATGTTTACCTTTATTTAACTAGGCAAGTCAGTTAAGAACAAATACTTATTTTCAATGATGGCCTAGGAACAGTGGGTTAACTGCTTGTTCAGGGGCAGAATGACAGATTTGTACCTTGTTAGCTCAGGGGTTTGAACTTGCAACCTTCCGGTTACTAGTCCACCACTCTAACCACTAGGCTACCCTGCCGCCCCAGAGTATTAATGCATTAATAAAAGAGTTTCTTCCAGTTATTAGTAAGCATGCACCTATTAATAAACTGACTGTTAGTACTGTTAAGCCTCTGTGGATTGATGTGGAATTGACATGTTTTTATGGTTGAGAGAGATTTAGAAAAAGGAGTCCCTAAGTACAGCTGCACAGGTGATTAGCAAACTTACTGTAAATTAATAAATGATGAGACTAAACTGAACAAAAAGAAGAAGAAACTGTATTATGAAACTAAGATAAATTATATAAAATATGATGGAAAAAAGCTTTGGGGTACTTGAAATTAAATGATGGGCAGAAAGTCAAATTGTTTTTAAACCAAGGATCATTTTGCTATTTGATTTGGAATTTTAAGACCCCTTTAAGTATAAAAAAATATATAAAATAAATACATATTTGATGACAATATTATTTGGCGTTACTGCTACTAGCCCATACAAAATGCATTGAATAACAGATTCACTAAATGGAACAATACATAGACCCCCCAAAAAATCGAAAGAAAGTTTGTTCTGCAGTGTCTATCCTACATATGAGAGATATTTATTTATTATATCAGGAAGCTCATTCAACATGTACTGCTATGATACAAATTACTGAGTGTTTTTTATCACATTATTCGCCCAGATCGCTTTTTGCATTATTACATACAGCCGAAATACATTTTCAATGTCAGAACGGCGGCAACTCACCATTATTTTCACCAGAAATACAACTTTCCTGAATTGGATCCTTTGTTTGTAACCCATAAGGAGAATTAGCTCATCCCAGAGGCTACTCCGAAGCCGGTGGAGATGAGGTATTTGGAGTGGACAACATCCACCACTTCCGAGTATATTACTCGCTAATGTTCAGTCCCTGGACAATAAAGTAGACAAGCTACTTCCAGAGAGACGTCAAGGACTGCAACATACTTGTCACGTTCTGACCTTAGTTCTTTTGTTATGTCTTTGTTTCAGTATGGTCAGGGCGTGAGTTGGGTGGGTTGTCTATGTTCCTTTTTCTATGTGGTGTTTTTGTGTCTGGCCTGGTATGGTTCTCAATCAGAGGCAGGGGTCGTTAGTTGTCTCTGATTGAGAATCACACTTAGGTAGCCTTTTCCCACCTGTGTGGTGTGGGTGATTATTTTCTGTTCAGTGTTTTTCCAGCACCATTCAGGACTGTTTGTTTGTCGTTTTATTTATTGTTTCAGTGTTCAATTACTTTATTAAAGAATATGGACACTTACCACGCTGCACATTGGTCCTCCTCTTCTTCCACCACAGACGAGTGTTACAATACTCTCTTTCACGCAACCATGGCTCTCTCCATATATACTGTCCCCATCTATACAGTCAGCTGTGTTTTCAGTACACCATGCAGATAAAAATAAAGAACGCTCATGGTGTTGTCGTATCTTTGCTGTCATTAATGTGTTTGACTGTTATTTTCTAAAATCAATTAACTACATGTAATTATTACGCAATTAAATTAACCATATAACAATTAATTCAATAGTAATCTGGGGCACCATGGAAAAAGTTTATTTAACGAGTTACCATTTTTCCGAATGAACTCTTACAGATATAAAGATCTCTTACATCAGTCAGTCATCAAGTTATTCATTCCATTTTACTTTGTCTCATTCTGAATGTTGCAAAACTCTTGGATATCTGCACGAACCATAGCATAAATAATGAATCAGCAATATGCAAATTGGCTTAATTACTAGTGTACTAACTAACTAAATAATCACACAGAATTACATAAACACACAAACAGGATAGCTTACACATTGATTACTACACAAGGCAATGAACATTCTCTAGTGGACTAACTCAATATGATGGCTTGTAACAAAAATGAAAAGGGAGGGGCATGTAAGAAAGAGCGGGAGAAGAGACAAAGAACTTCACTATCATACATACAGCTGATAACTATGCTCATGGAAATGCGAATACTTTGCACACGAACGGCCGCTCATTCGAAAATAATTGCATATGTGTGACCCTGGAGAGCTGTTTGAACGCAAAAAATTATTTTTTATCCAAATGCGTTTTTTGGTAGAAATACCTTCTCGAACATGTGCATCTTCATGTGCCTTAAATATCAAACTTGTACGTCATCTGCAAATACGACTAAAATTGTTAAATTACGAGCCTAGTTGGTTTAGCCACAGAAAAAGTGAGCAGCCTTCCAGCTAGCCATGATTGGCTGAGATAATGAGTGGGCTGGACATGTGGAGAGATGAGTTTGAATTGGTCAGCCATATAGCACGCTTCTGTCATTTGGAGCTGGTCAGTATGTCTAGGTAATCGTGTCAAACGCAGATTTTTTTATGTATTGCGTGGTAAAACTGCATAAACCTAATATCAAGTTAAAGTGTACTGTTAGCGAGCTAACGTTAGCTGTCTGGCCCGCTAGCTAACGTTGTGTATGCTCTCCACTTTTTGGAGGACCGAGTTTTGAAATCAGTGTAATTCGAGAATGATAGCTAAGGAGATGGAGAAAACACCAGTCTGGATACATCGTCAAACTAAGGGCAACCATGCATGGCATCAGACAGGAGACTTGTCAAAACATGATGTATACTGGTAAGATAGTCTAGCTACATTTTCAGATATTACACGTTTCTAATTTTGACAGAAAGTGGTTTAATTTCAAGTGTACTGTTAGCTAGCTAACGTTAGCTGGCTAGGTCGCTAGCTAACATTGTGTATGATCTTATTCTTCGTATCTCAGACGCATTTGCTTGACTAGTTATTGACATAAAACCTGGTTGGTTAGCTACTTGCAGATTCATACAGGGTAGTAACATCATGAGTTGTAATTATGGTCCATTGTTTAGCCAGCTAGCTATATTTCTTAACAAAAGCCTCCATGTAAGTATCCATTTCAATAAAATGTCACTGCAACTGTTGATAGACGTACTAGCTGATAAATTCGCTCTGGCTATCTACTCTGATTTCAGACCACGGGTAAGATAGTCTAGCTAGCTACATTTATCAGATATTACACATTTATTTAGACAGAAAGTGATTTGATTTCAAGTGTTTCATTTCAAGGGATTTTTTACTTCCCTTTCATTGTGTGGGAGAGAGAGAGTTCCTGCTGGTATTTACGACCATCATAAAATGCCCAAATCCCCCCCCCCCCCCTCCCCGGCGTTGTAGAGCGGACCCACTGGTACCTGGTCCTTCAGATCTTCACAGGAGAGTTATGACAGTGTGATTGTGGTAATGTACAGGAACTCAAGTCTATTTGTTCACCCGAATCAAATGTGTTACCTCCTGAGAGAATTCTCTTCAGACATCATCACAGCCGTGTATATTCCCCCTCGAGCTGATACCATGACGGCTCTCAAGGAACTACACTGGACTTTGTGCAAACTGAAAACCGCATAACCTGAGGCCGCATTTATTTATTAGCTCGGGACTTAAATAAAGCAAATCTGAGGAAAATGCTACCAAAGTTCTATCAACACATTGCCAGGTGGAAAAGGTAGGCAATAACACCTCTTGCTTCAAAACCTCTCTACCATTGTTATTCTCTTCCGGGATGGCTATAAGGCCCGCTCCCTTTCACCAAATCAGATCACAACTCCATGAAGTACCAGTGCTAAGGTTTATTCAATGCTGGTCTGACCAATCAAAGTACTTGCTTCATGATTATTTTGATCACAGGGACTGGGATATGTTCCGGGTTTCCTCTGACATGGTGACTGCTTTCATCAGGAAGTGTATAGGGGATGTTGTTCCCACTGTGGCAATTCAAATCTATCCAAACTAAAAACCACGGATAGATGGCAGCATTCGCATGAAACTGAAAGTACGAACCACTGCATTTTAACCTGGCAAGATGACTGGGAATATGGTTGAATACAAACAGTCAAGTTCTGCCCTCCGTAAGGCGAGGCAAGCAAAACGAAATCGCAATTCAACGGCTCAGACACGAGATGTAAGTGAAAGGGACTCCAGACAATACCGGATTACAAATGGAAAACCAGCCACGTAGCAGACACCGAGGTCTTGCTACCGGATAAGCTAAATACCTCCTTCTCTTGTTTTGAGGATAGCATAGTGCCACCAACACGGGCCATTCCAGAGGAGTGGTTAAGACGTTTAAGCGTGTTAACCCTTGAAAGACTGCCAGCCCAAACAGCATCACTAGCCGCGTCCTCAGAGCATGCGCAGACCAGCTGGCTGGAGTGTTTATTAAGGGGATATTCAATCCCTCCCCATCCCAGTCTGCTGCCCCCACTTGCTTCCCCTCTTGTTTCAAGATGTCCACCATTGTTCCTGTAACCAAGAAATTTAAGGTAACTGAACTAAATGACTATTGCCTAGTAGCACTCCTTTCTGTCTTCATATCACCTCCACCATACCCAACACCCTAGACCTACTGCAATTTTCATACCGCCCCAATAGATCATGGATGAGGCAATCGCCATTGCAATGCACACTGCTCTATCCCAACTGGACAAGAGGAATACCCATGTAAGAATGCTGTTCATTGACGACAGCTCAGCCTTCAACACCATAGTACCCTTCAAGCGTATCATTAAGCTCAGGACCCTGGGTCTGAACCCCGCTCTGTGCAACCGGGTCCTGAACTTCCTGACGGGCCGCCACCAGGTGGAAAACGTAGGCAACAACACCTCTACTACGCTGATCCTCAACACAGTGGCCCCACAAGGGTGCGTGCTCAGCCCTCTCCTGTACTCCCTGTTCACCCATGTCTGCGTGGTGATGCACGCCTCCAATTAAATCATCAAGTTTGCAGACATCACAACAGTGGTAGGCCTGTTTACTAACAACAACGAGACACCCTACAGGGAGGAGGTGAGGGACCTGGTGGAGCGGTGCCAGGAAAACCATCCCTCGCTCAATGTAAACAAAATGAAGGAGCTGATCATGGAGACAGCAGAGGGAGCACACCCCCATCCACATCGACGGGCCCGCAATTGAGGAGGTGGAAAGCTTCAAGTTCCTCAGTGTACACATCACTGACAATCTGAAATGGTCCACCCACACATCCAGTGTGGTGTAGGCGCAAAGCGCCTCTTCATCATCAGGAGGCTGAAGAAATTTGGCTTGGTCCCTATGAAACTCACAAACTTTTACAGATCTACCATTGAGAGCATCCTGTCAAAGCTGTATCACCACCTGGTACGGGAACTGCACAGTCCATAACCGCAGGGCTCTTCAGAGGGTGGTGAGGTCTGCCCAACACATCAGCCTGCCCTCCATGACATCTACAGCACCCGGTGTCATAGGAAGGCCAATAAAATCATCAAGGACCTCAGCCACCCGAGCCACGGTCTGTTCAGCCAATTATCATCCAGAAGGCAAGGCCAGTAGACGTGCATCAAAGCTGGGACGGAGAGACTGAAAAACAGCTTCTACATTATATATACAACAGTATTTGGACACCCCTTCAAATGAGTGTATTTGGCTATTTCAGTCACACCCATGCTGACAGGTGTATAAAATTGAGCACACAGCCATTCAACCCCCATAGAAAAACATTAGCAGTAGAATGGCCTTACTGAAGAGCTCAGTGACTTTCAACATGGCATCGTCATAGGATGACAGCTTTCCAACAAGTCATTTCGTCAAATTTCTGCCCTGCTAGAGCTGCCCCGGTCAACTGTATTGTGAAGTGGAAATGTCTAGGAGCAACAATGGCTCAGCCACAAAGTGGTAGGCCACACAAGCCCACAGGAAGAGACCACTATGTGCTGAAGCACACAGTGCTTAAAAATGGTTGTCCTCAGTTGCAACACTCACTATCGAGTTCCAAACTGCCTCTGGAGCAACATCAGCACAATACCTGTTTGTCGGGAGCTTCATGAAATGGGTTTCCATGGTCGAGCAGCTGCGCACAAGCCTAAGATCACCATGCGCAATGCCAAGCGTTGGTTGGAGTGATTAATCACATCTGGCAGTCCGACGGACAAATCTGGGTTTGGTGGAGGCCTGGAGAATGCTACCTGCCCGAATGCATAGTGGCAACTGTAAAGTTTGGAATAATGATCTAGGGCTGTTTTAATGGTTCGAGTGTAACCGATGTGAAATGGCTAGCTAGTTAGCGGTGGTGCGCGCTAATAGCGTTTCAATCGGTGACGTCACTCGCTCTGAGACCTTGAAGTAGTTGTTCCCCTTGCTCTGCAAGGGCCGTGGCTTTTGTGGCGCGATAGGTAACGATGCTTCGTGGGTGTCAGTTGTTGATGTGTGCAGAGGGTCCCTGGTTCGAGCCCAGGTAGGGGCGAGGAGAGGGATGGAAGCTATACTGTTAGACGGGCTAGGCCCCTTAGTTCCAGTGAAGGGAAATCTTAAGGCTAGAGCATACATTGACATTCTAGGGTATTTTGTGCTTCCAAATTTGTGGCAAAAGTTTGGGGAAGGCTCTGGTTTCAGAATGACAATGCTCCCGTGCATAAAGCGAGGTCCAAACAGAAATAGCGAGATCGGTGTGGAAGAACTTGACTGGTCTGCACAGAGCCCTGGCCTAAACCCCATTGAACACCTTTGGGATGAATTGGAACGCTGACTGCAAGCCAGAACTAATCGCACAACTTCCGTACCATACCTCACTAATGCTGATGTTGCTGAATAGAAGCAAGTCGCCGCAGCAATGTTCCAACATCTAGTGAAAGACCTTCCAGAAGAGTGGAGGCTGTTATAGCAACAATTGAGGGACTCCATATTAATGTCCATGATTTTGATGAACAGGTGTCCACATGCTTTTGGTTATGTAGTGTGTGTATATACTGTATATATATTGTCAAAAGTTTGGACGTAACTACTCATTCAATGGTTTTTCTTTATTTTTACTATTTTCTACATAGTAGAATAATAGTGAAGACAACACAACTATGGAATAACACATATGTATTCATGTAGTAACAAAAAAAAGTGTTAAACAAATCAAAATAGATTTTATATTTGAGATTCTTCGAAGTAGCCACCTTTTCCCTTGATGACAGCTTTGCCCACTCTTGGCATTCTCTCAACCAGCTTCACCACATATGCTGTGCACTTTTGGCTGCTTTTCCTTCACTCTGTGGTCCAACTCATCCCAAACCATCTCAATTAGGTTGAGGTCGGGTGATTGTGGAGGCCAGTTTATCTGATGCAGCACTCCATCACTCTCCTTCTTGGTCAAATTACCTTTACACAGCCTGCAAGTGTGTTGGGTCATTGTCCTGTTGAAAACCAAATGATAGATCCACTCAGCCCAAACCAGATGGTATGGAGTATCGCTGCAGAATGCTGTGGTAGCCATGCTTGTTAAGTGTGCATTGAATTCTAAATAAATCACAGACAGTGTCACCAGCAAAGCAGCCCCACACCATCACTGCTTCATGGTGGAAATCACACCACAATGACACGGCGGATGGAACCAAAAATCTCAAATTTGGACTCATCAGACCAATGGACAGACTTCCACCGGTCTAATGTCCAATGCTTGTGTTTCTTGGCCCAAGCAAGTCTCTTCTTATTATTGGTGTTCTTTTAGTAGTGGTTCCTTTGAAGCAATTCGACCACGAATGCCTGATTCGCGCAGTCTCCTCTGAACAGTTGATGTTGAGGTGTGCCTGTTACTTGAACTCTGTGAAGCATTTGAGCTGTTCTTGCCATAATATGGACTTAGTCTTTTACCAAATCGGGATATCTTCTGTACACCACCCCTACCTTGTCACAGCACAACTGATTGGCTCAAATGCATTTAGAAGGAAAGAAATTCCACAAATTAACTTTTAACAAGGCAGACCTATCAATTTAAATGCATTCCAGGTGACTACCTCATAAAGCTGTGAGAGAATGCCAAGAGTGTGCAAAACTGTCATCAAGGCAAAGGGTAGCTACTTCGAAGAGTGTCAAATATAAAATATATTTTGATTTGTTTAACACTTTTTTTGGTTACAACATGATTCAATATGTGTTATTTCATAGTTGTGATTTCTTCACTATTATTCTACAATGTAGGAAACTTTGACTATATATAAATATAGATATATATACACACACACTGTATATACATGTTTGTAATGTCTATGTTAATGTTTTAAATGTATGTAAATTGTGAGGTATATTTGTCTGTAACATATTTTTTGTTGTGTGTCGAACACCAGGTAGACTAGCTGTCACCATTGGCGTCGGCTAATGGGGGTCAAAGAAACGACAATCACTGTGCACAGGTGAAACCTGGAATTACCACTCGAACCTGCATGTACAGTATGTTTGACTGTGTTAGTATATGGTAAATGAACCAGGGGCGATTGTAAATAGTGAAAGTGAAGGGTAATAAAGTGCACCTCTGACCTATTCCCCAAAGTCCTAATCGTGTCTCATCCTCCGCCCCTGTAGGCTATGTTCACCCTGTGACGGGGGTTCTATAATCACTGTGGCAGCCCTGGCCAGCCTGACAGTGTGTTGTCTAGCCACATCACTTAGTTCCCGATCTGATCCCTCCCTCCACTCTCATTAACAAGAGAGTTGGTGATTGGCCAGGACACACACACACTGAGTCTCTGGTGTGTCTGCGCTCACAGACGACACCACTCACACACTCTCAAACCATTTAGACAGCACACCTCAAATATAGACTTCACTGCTCCTAGACTACAGGGACTGGAGTCAAACTAGAGTAGTGTTTATCTGATTCACTGTATACATTTTATACTAATCACTCAATTATTTGGATGGATGTATTTGGGCCAGTGCATGACCTATCCCCAATCTATTATTTCTGATGAGGTCACTTAGATTCTTCATTTTGTGATTATTTACTGTATTCTTTAATGTTATGGGTGGAAGAGTGCATATTGTTGTGTTGTGTGTATGACCAACATAGCCACATGTATTGTTGAACCCCAATTGATTTTCATAGTTGACAATGTGGCAAATGCACAGAAGCATACTTTCAACCTCAGTATGGATCCACCATTACGTATCGACATTTTACCAACAATAAGAATGGAAAGGGAATACATTCAAAGTCTAATTGAAAGTCTGTAGACAACTGAGCTGATAGGATTGCAGTGCCGTAATACAATGTTTAGAAATGAGAATAAGAATGTCTTGTCTTCAGCATGGCCAGTCAGTCAATGCGATAGCTTTTAGCTAATGCTTCCATTATATACAGGTTACACATAGGTACATTCTGAGTACAGCAGAACAAGCAACCAATGTGATTGTGAATCAGTGATGACAACTACCCATAACCTTATGGGTTGGCTTGCTAAAGGTCGGTACCCGTAGGTTTTTTAGCATAAACAGTCGTCATAATGGGAAAATGATGTGTACTTACTAAACTCTTAACCAAACATTTAAGTGCCCTCGAAGATGTGCTAATGCCTGACCTTTGCTGATTTATGTTAATTAATGTGTAATATTGGGTGTTACGATGTAAGAACACAACATATTGAGAGGAGATTATGCAAAATGATGGTTTGCAAAGATCCCTCATGCGATTTATCAGTGATGAACAAAATTGCAGTGAAGGACGTCGTATTATATAGTATATTTAGTATTTCAAGACACCGAGTACTGTAAATTTGTATCTTTCAGATTCACTCAAAAGGTGTAGCTGTTTCAGAGGGAATAACCACTAATCCCTCGCACACAGCTACTCTAATCAAACATAGCTGTGAGGTTTTGTGAACTATCTATCTGAGCCTTTCTCTTCCTAGTTCCTATCTGTGTTATGAGTCAGGGGATACAATCAAAGAGACCTCATGCGGTGTCAAGCCCAATCATGGCACTCACAGGGGTGTGTGAATATAGAACGGAAAAACAACCTGCTGGCTACCCCCCTCCTCCCTCCTCCACCTCTCCCTCCATCATCATCCTCTAGACGCCTGTAATGACCACCAAGGGCTGAAACGTGCACATCAGTGTAAACGTGTTCATTCATCGGTGGGGTGAGTCAGTCTGTGAGCTGAGGTTCAATAAGATGAGAGTGGGCACAGGGAGATACTCATAGCAGGTGGTGGTGGTGGTGTGGGGGGGGGGGGGGCATTCACTGATAAACATGTATTTTGTTGTTTTACTGGTGCTGCTCAGACTTCACACTCTACAGCCCCAGCCTTCTACCTACCCTACTCTTTATAAAGACTGGGATGGGGTGCACTTAAAACAATGTCGAGAGGTATGGCTACACGTGTTTTTAGGTTAAGGAGATGGGATGCAAGCGAGAATGGAGAGGTAGAAAACATTGCACTGAATGAGAAAGAATGAAGCAGCTGGCAGACCAAGAAAACAAATCATTACTGAGTGCCATTGTGACCAACAGGGCAATGAATATTACATAAGATTCTGAGCGTGAACATTCAGTACCCCTCCAGAGCAGAGATTTACATGCCACATCTAAATCAAGTGCATACTGTAGCCTTACTATACCACAGATAGAAGAACAAAGCCATCAAAGCAGAGGACAATATAAATGCACCTGTTTTTCTCTCTCTCTCCCTCCCTTTTACTCTCTCTCCCACACTCACATGCATGCACACCCACGTCCACACTTGCTCATCCCAGTTCTTCTCCTAGACTAATTACTTTAAGTGAAAAAAGCTCTCCTTAGGGAAGCCAATTTCACTCAGCATCTGACGAGCAGAAATTAGATGTCTAATGGAATGGAATAGTTGTGCAAATTGAAGAAACAAAACACTTTTTTTTTTTATCTAGGTGCCCACCTAAATTAGATTTTAATTTGGACCACATTCACAGGTAATAGAGTGCAGTCGGCTTGTATTGCGTCTCTATCTCTCCCCGTTGCCAGTGGCTTTTTTATTTATGCAGGTTGCCTGTGGTATCCATTATCAACTCCACTGCCCACCATTTTGAGCTCACTAGCCATAATACGGGGATGTCATGACAGCTGAGTGTCCATTCTGAATGTGAATATAACTACAGGAGAAGAACAACTGATGATGTCTGACAGAGAAAACACATAAGCGTTTGTCTATTCTTCTATTTAAATCGTGGGGGTTGTGACAAAAAAGACGGGGGTTGTGACTAGGGATGGAAAGCTACTGAAAATGTACCAAAGTTACCGGATCTTCAGTAATTTTGGCAAGTAACAGGTAATCTATGGTAACTTTGATCATTTATACTTGAATCAAGCAGACCAGATACTTGAATTAAGCAGACCACCATAGTCCCTGTGCCTAAGAACACAAAGGCAACCTGCCTAAATGACTACAGACCCGTAGCACTCACATCCGTAGCCATGAAGTGCTTTGAAAGGTTGGTAATGGCTCACATCAACACCATTATCCCAGAAAGCCTAGACCCACTCCAATTTGCATAACGCCCAAACAGATCCACAGGTGATGCAATCTCTATTGCACTCCACACTGCCCTTTCCCACCTGGACAAAAGGAACACTTATGTGAGAATGCTATTCATTGACTACAGCTCAGCGTTCAACACCATAATACCCTCAAAGTTCATCACTAAGCTAAGGATCCTGGGACTAAACACCTCCCTCTGCAACTGGATCCTGGATTTCCTGACGGGCCACCCCCAGGTGGTGAGGGTAGGTAGCAACACATCTGCCACGCTGATCCTCAACATTGGAGCTCCACAGGGGTGCGTGCTCAGTCCCCTCCTGTACTCCCTGTTCACCCACGACTGCATGGCTAGGCACAACTCCCACACCATCATTAAGTTTGCAGACGACAAACAGTGGTAGGCCTGATCACCGACAATGACGAGACAGCCTATAGGGAGGAGGTCAGAGACATGGCCGGGTGGTGCCAGAATAACAACCAATCCCTCAACGTAACCAAGACTAAGGAGATGATTGTGGACTACAGGAAAAGGAGGAACGAGCACGCCACCATTCTCATCGACGGGGCTGTAGTGGAGCAGGTGGAGAGCTTCAAGTACCTTGGTGTCCACATCAACAACAAACTAGAATGGTCCAAACACACCAAGACAGTCGTGAAGAGGGCACGACAAAGCATATTCCCCCTCAGGAAACTAAACATTTTGGCATGGGTCCTGAGATTCTCAAAACGTTCTACAGCTGCAACATCGAGAGCATCACTGTCTGGTATGGCAATTGCTCGGCCTCTGACCGCAAGGAACTAGAGGGTAGTGCATACGGCCCAGTACACCACTGGGGCTAAGCTGCCTGCCATCCAGGACATCTACACCAGGCGGTGTCAGAGGAAGGGCCAAAAAATGGTCAAAGATCCCAGCCACCCCACTCATAGAATGTTCTCTCTACTACCGCATGGCAAGTGGTACCGGAGTGCCAAGTCTAGGACAAAAAGGCTTCTCAACAGTTTTTACCCCCAAGCCATAAAACTACTAAACAGGTAATCAAATGGCTACCTGGACTATTTGCATTGTGTGCCTCCCCAAACCCCTCTTTTTACACTGCTGCTACTCTCTGTTTATCATATATGCATAGTCACTTTAACTATACATTCATGTTCATACTACCTCAATTGGCCCGACCCACCAGTGTTCCTGCACATTGGCTAACCGGGCTATCTGCATTGTGTCCCGCCACCCACCAACCCCTCTTTTACGCTACTGCTACTCTCTGTTCATCATATATGCATTGTCACTTTAACCATATCTACATGTACATGCTACCTCAATCAGCCTGACTAACCGGTATCTGTATGCAGCCTCGCTACTTTATAGCCACGCTACTGTATATAGCCTGTATTTTTACTGTTGTTTTATTTCTTTACTTACCTATTGTTCACCTAACACCTTTTTTTGCACTATTGGTTAGAGCCTGTAAGCATTTCACTTAAGGTTGTATTTGGCGCACGTGACAAATAATCTTTGATTTGGAATCATTTTTAAAACATTTATTCATATATATCAGTGGTCACATATCAGTTGACCTCCAAGGCATTTCTAGTCGATCCCAAACATTTCTGTCTCTTTGACCGTAGGTGCACCTGATTCAGCTGCCATGTGTGCCGGGTATGCAAAGTGTTCTGATTTAGAACCCTTTCATATGTCTGAAGGTAGAAATCGTCCTTTCCGGCGGGCCCGTAGAGCAAATCAAGTGCACTATAGGCCTACTGCTGGCAAATTTAGATTGCTCAGATTTGTCTGCAGGAAAGTAGCATTGTATGCTGTAGAGATAAGATTTCCCTTTACTAGTACTAATGGGCCCGAACCATGAAAAACAGCCCCAGACCATTATTCCTCCTCCACCCAACTTTACAGCAGTATGCATTCGGGCAGGTAGCGTTATACTGGCATCCGTCAAAACCAGATTTGTCCGTTGGACTGCCTAGATGCCAGAGAATGCATTTCCACTGCTCCAGAGTCCAATGGCGGCGAGCTTTACACCCCTCCAGCCAAAGCTTGGCATTGCATATGGTGATCTTAGGCTTGTGTGCAGCTGCTTAGCCATGGAAACCCATTTCATGAAGCTCCCGACGAACAGTTCTTGTCCTGATGTTGTTTCCAGATGCAGTTTGGAACTCGGTAGTGAGTGTTGCAAATGAGGACAGACTATTTTTATGCTCCTCAGCCCTCAGCGGTCCCGTTCTGTGAGCTTGTTTGGGGCTACCACTTCGCAGCTGAGCCGTTGTTGCTCATACATGTTTCCACCTCACAATAACAGCACAGTTAACCAGGGCAGCTCTAGCAGGGCAGAAATCTGACAACCTGATTTGTTGGAAAGGAGGCATCCTATGACGGTGCCATGTTGAAAGTCACTGAGCTCTTCAGTTAGCCCATTCTACTGCCAATGTTTGTCTATGGAGATCGCATGGCTGTGTGCTCGATTTATACACGTGTCAGCAACGGATGTGACTGAAATAGACAAATTCACAAATGTTTGTATTTATAGTGTATAATTGCATTGGCAGGGCCAATATGTGGAAATAATGTATAGGGCATTTAGCCTACTGCACGAAAGTCATGGCTCCAGTTGCATAAGCTTACATTTTTTAAAGTAATGTAAAAAAAATCTGAGCGGTAGATCTTGGCTTGCATATTGACTCAGAAAGTGATTTTGACTGATATAAATTATTGATATATAGTATATTTTTTCCTGTGTCCATATTGTCCATGCGTTTCTAGTGGATAGACTATCTGGTTAAAGAGAAAATAGCCTAATTAATGAAGAAAAAAAGCATCTAATCAACAATAGTATTATTTCCAATTAACCCTGAGACTCTTCCAACTATTGACTTTTTTCACAACTGCCACCAGTTTGAAGCGAAAACATTTACAACAAAGACATACTGACGTAAATAAATAAAAGTGTTTAAAGAATATATGCAGTATATTTCAAACTGAAACCCTCATACTAAACATCAATGGTATTCACTAAGTTTATGGTTTATATTTAGGATAATGTTATAGAGCTTTGTCATAAAAACAACACAAAAAAATCCAGTAATATACACTCCCTTTGCAAGCCTGGTTGTGACAAAAAATGGTTATGGTCACTGAATGTGTAAGGGAATTCAGCTTTAGCTTTACTTGCTGAAGAGCTTGACATTGAGCTTTGCATGTCATCTCTAGCATGAGACACTAGCTCCAATTAAAATACATTACTCAAATGTCCCCTGAGGAATGCTCTTGGTGCTTTCTGTAATGTATATCAGGAAGACAGAGACAGTTTAGCTGTGAGAATGTCTTCTCTCTGTATATTTTTGGGAGAGGATCAAACTGGAGAATGTCTGTGATGTTGACTCCCTTTGTCTAGTAGCACAGAGATGAGAAGATCCAGCTGTTTCAGTTAAAAATAACCAGGACAGTTGTATGGGAAGGGCTGATGGGAAGAGGGTGGGTGGGGTGGGAGCTGGGAAGAGCAGTCCAAGAGGCTGCCACCATGGCCCCAAAGTTGGCTAATGGTTCTTGAGAGTTCTGAGTCGTACTGCAGCTTGTCTGCTCCTTTTTGTTGGAGCGTGTGTGTGTGGGTGGGTGGTTCGAAGGAAAGACGGATGTCAAAAGCTTGAGAGAATCCCAAAAGACCAAACTGAACTTTTTTAAGTTCTCACAAAACCGCCCCAAGTCTAAAGCACTTCCAATATAATTTTCCACAAAAATCCAATGATTGGTCATTAACTTAATGTGTTTTTTAAAATTGTAATTCAACACAAAAAGTGACAATGTATGTACCCTTCAGATACCAAAAAAACACAACAAAACCTTGAGAACACAGGCTGAGAAAAGCCTTGATATAGTCTGATTAGGATGCTGGTGGTGTGGTGTACAGCATTTTGATGTAAAACAGAAATGAAGCTTTTATATCATCCATATGGGAATGCTCTCTCTGGGCTGTCAGGAGCTTCCTCTGGTGATCTAAGCCAGTCAGAGAGACAAAGCAGAGATGTGTTGAAAGGCTTGCAACAGGAATAGTAACTTATCACCGGCCCCAGGCCCCCTGGCACTTGGCTACAGTCAGGGCTTAGGCACAGCCAGGCCAGTCTTTCCCCTCCCTGCCCCTCTTCCCCCTCTGTCTCCCACTTTAGTTTTCCAAACTTCAGCTGCCACACGAAGACTTACTGTATCTGGACTGCTGTACAAATACATATTTATGTGCATGTGAGCACAGAATTTTGTCACTAGCTAGCAATTCCCATATGTGTCACTACGCATGCCCATATGTGTGTGAGTGATGATAAGACTACAATATTTCCAATGCTTGACATGTGTGTATTGGAGAGCATTCTAGAAAGTGTTATGACCCTGGGACTTGGCCAGGAGAGGGCATTTTTGTTTTCCATTTACTCTTTTTTACGTTAAAAAGATTCCGATTCCAAAGGGGTCAGGGATATTGTAAGTGTGTTGATGATTATGGCTGTGGGCTGTGTTATATGGTTCTAGTGGCAAATGGTTCAGACACGTGTGTTTAATTGGGGTTCCTCCACATTTTGACCTATTTAAAGTGAACGTTAGCACTGATAGATAATGCGGTGGGCAGCTGGCCTGGTGGGAGACGGAGAATGTTAAGCAGTAGGGTGGGTTAGAGCAAGGCTATGTAGCAGCTGCATCAACATCACTCCTGGTGAGATGTTTGACATATAAAGGTTGGTGTAAGACCGTGAGTGGCAGAATAGTATAATAGAGAAAAAGGGTCATGTGTTGTATTATGTAAGTACGTCTACATTGAATAATTCATAGCACATAGTCTACACAGTAAATTGCATTACTGCATCATAGATTACCTCTAAACCTTGCTTAAGTAGAGTGTTACAGTATGTGGAAGATAATATTCAAGGATTAATCCTGCAGAAGTAATTTGTCATATGAATTCAGCTTGTAATTAAAGACCATCTGGCATGGTCTGATTCCCTAAAAAGTTTTGCTTCCTGTTATTAAGTGGTTGACAGTAAACAGTTTTGGAGTTGAAAACTTAAGAGACGAGAATAACTTACTTTCACAGTTCATATCAAACCCACACAATTTGCCGAGATGGAGGACATTCAAGAAGCTGCTGTTATTTTCTGAGCAACAATGGTTACGCAGTGAATGCTAATGCTAATCAGAAAATAGGTGGACAAAGGACAAAATAAAATTGCATTACAAACACTGATACAGCATGGAGTGTGTTGCATTGAGAATTACCTGCAATAAACGAGTGTCAGAGAGTCTGAGGAGAGAGGGAGAGATAAAATGAGAGAGCGGTAAAAAGAAAATAAATGTGCAGGCCGCCTGCAGATTTGTTGTGTGAAATAGCCGTTATCTGGACAGGCAGCAAGTTCTTCCAGCTAGCATGTCGTGAGGAATACTAACGTGTGGCCTGGCATGTAATTAACAGATAAAAATGTGGGTTCATTAAATGCATATGCAGTGTCATGTGTTCCCAGTGCCACTATCGATCTGCAGGCAGGTAGGCTGCCTCCACGGCCCTTCCCGCAACACCGTACAATGTGACACTGTACATCCATCATAACCTCCACCATATTTATAGAATTTTAATTAGCTCCGTGCTCAAGCCAACATCATTAGCGTTTTTTTTTCTCTCCAGCAAACAGCCAGCCACACATGTTAATAATTTGTCTGTGAGAGAAGCAGTGGGAGCCCCTATCAAGGACACAGAGAGACATGGGAGGGGAGTGAGGGTGAGAGTGGGAGAAAAGAGTGATAGTTTAAAATGACAATGAAAATTTAAGCAATTTTAAGAAATGTAACTTAACATGTGGCATGACACACACACATGCATTAATGTCACCTTGGAATCATTTTCCAAATGATTAAATAAGCAGAGCTTTTCATTCTTCAGAGATGAACATGTCTGTTAATAGTCAATATGTTGGGTGCTGTGTGAATCACGACGTGAGAGGACATGGTCACTAGACAAGATAACCTCTTGAGACGCAAACCAAGCGAACTAAAGGCTAGCACAGCTGGAATAAACAAGGCTGACATCTGCTGGCCCTGAAGAAGTGCATGACCTTATATGAGACCATGTTAAAAACAATATTCAGACAATTGCCTTGATCTGCAACATAGCCCACACTGACATTATTGCCCCCTTAATGTTCAAGGTTTCAACACCACTGCACAAACGTTTTCATCCAATAACAAATCAACTTGAATGAATGTGAATTTACCAAGGTCCAGTTTTTCAAAGGTACTCAAAAGGTATGAGCCCATCAGACCAGACCAATGAAAGACCCAAGGTTATGAATAGGTAGTGCTCAGCTCAAACATCATTTCATTCATGTTAAAAGGAAACACATTTCTCTCCTTTCAATCAGACCTGAACAGAATTGAGGGGAGCGATGAAGAGAGTCCTGAAGTCATAATTTGTCTGGTGATGTGGACTGGAGGGCCTAAAGATTCGTTCTGGCCTTGCCTCTCCGTCTGCCCAACAAGCCAGCCAGGAGGTCACAGAGATGACAAAACCAAGGTGAAAAGCTGCACACTTAGTGTTAGCCCCTGACTTTCAGCTTCAGCAACTGAGGCCCACTGTATGAGACTGATATCAGCTGTATACAGACTACCATCCTGTATTAGACCAATTTAAATATTGTATGTTGACCACCAGCAAGAGGTCTCAAGCAGCTGCTGTGGAAATCTGCTGAATACTTGTTAGTTTTGTGGCCAGATAACACTTTTGTAAGACATTTTTAATTGCATGCCAATGTTTGAGCCTCATACAGTAGTAGCAACATCATAATTAGTGTCAGAGATACTTTGTTGACAGTGTTTTAATGTACCCTTCGTTAAGCCCCGCCCACGATGTTGGGTAACCAATCACAGCGCTCCAATGTACAGCAACTATCATCGAGTCGGACACCTCGGATAAGCTCACGTTTAAATCGCATGAAAGCCAATGAGGGCTATGTCAGAAACGGAGAGAAAACCGTTTAAATGGCTAAATAATTTAACAGTGCACCAGGAGTACTTGCTACTGTGATTCCTGAAATGCACAGTCCGTTGGAGTATTTTTCAAATCCAGCATCATACTTTTGTTAATTATTTTGCTAGCTCAACTGATTAGCTAGCTTTCAGTCTCATTTACCATCAAACGCTGCTAACGCTACCTAGCTAACTCGCCACTTTAATATAGCCTGTTTTCTCCAAACGTATGCCAGATAACTAAGTAAGCAATGTTATGAATTCAACTCCCATCTGCTGTCGACATCAGGATACGATTTGAGAGCACTAGTTAGCTCCAAATATGGTTAAAGCTTTGACTGCATGCTGAAAGTGAAGTCATAGCCATTCAGTGGCTACGTACACTACAAACTAGGTTCCCGTGAAGTAATTGTAATGAAAGTCCACCATAACATACCCAAGATTTTCCTGATTAGCAAGGGGTCGTCTGTGTTTAATCTCATTGTGTATTAGAAACACAGTTTGAGATCATCGTGAGGGTATTTCACCAGTGGCTGAATGGTGAATTTGGCTGCCTGGGAAAATGCTGTCCGAGGTTGCAAATGTAACCAAGCAAAGGATCAACTTTTGCCATTATGTAATTTCACTTAGATTCCTATTAAGATTAATGGATTTAAATTAGGTAAAGATTGTTAATGTTCGCATCGTTTAAGTAGACACACTGTACTCAGTACAATGCCAATCTTGAATGAATCATGTGAAGCTGAAGGCCTCTTTAGCTGTGGAACAGCAAAGCCTGTTCTAGCCACTTGATATGTACAGGCGCCACCATGATGACCTCTCAGGTGCTACGGTATAGAGACATAGTTCCATAGAGACATTATAGACATAATATTCTGTGGTTGGTGTTTTTTGTAATGATTTAAGTGACCATTGTGCTGTTGTTGCTGTTAGAAATACTAAGGTTCCAAAGATAAACCCACGTTTTATTCGTAAGAGAAATTTGAAGTGTTTTAATGAGCAGGATTTCTTTCATTTGTTTTATTTTGACTGGAGCAAGATTGAGTTTATCCCTGATGTGGAAACTGCCTGGAAATTCTTTCATGATGGTTTTTCCCAAATAGTAAACAAACATGCCCCATTCCGCAGGTTCAGAGTTAAAGGGCAGGATAATCCATGGTTTTCTTTTGAGCTGTCTTGTGTTATTCACGACCCTAATCTAGCCTGGGCTAAAGCAAGGAAATCATGTTCTGATGCTGATTGGCTTATTTTTAGGCAGTTATGAAACAAGTGTTCCTTTCTTCTCAGGGAGGCCAAGTCTGAATATTTTATGTCTGTTACCACTGAATGACCCTGAATGACCCTAGAACGTTTTGGAAGGCTATTAAGTCTATGTCTGGTAACAGTAATGTTAATGAATTACCGTCATGTGTTTTGAAGGACTGTTGCTATATGACAAAACTGAAATGCTGAATTGTTTCAATGAGCACTTTGTATCATCTGGTAGGCTGTTTGATTCAGTGTCCTCTGTACAACCCTGTGTGGATGAACCAGTGAGAGCTGGTCAAACTTTTAGCTTTTTGCCATTCTCAGTGCAGGTCGTACATAAAGCCCTGAAATCCTTAGATCACAGAAAGCCTGCAGGTCCTGATCTTTTGGATCCCTGCTTTTTAAATCTGGCAGCTGATTTCATAGCTGAACCACTTACATACATCTCTGTTCAATCTAACCCTGGAATGTAAAGAAATTCCAAAGATCTGGAAATCAGCATTTGTCCTACCACTTTTAAAAGGGGGAGATCCAACTATTTTAAATAATTATAGGCCAATCTCAAAGCTGTCACCCCTGGTGAAAATACTTCAAACCCTTGTAAGTGAACAGCTAAAATACTTTTTATTTACTAACTATTTTAGCAATGTACCAATCGGGCTTCAGGAAGAAGCATAGCACAATTACAGCAGCCATGAAGGTTTTAAATTATATAACTGAAGCTTTTTATTGATCTCTCTAAGGCTTTTGATACAGTTGATCATGCTATACTAAGGCAGAGGTTGTCGAGTGTAGGTCTTTTGGAGCATGCAGTTGCATGGATTGCTAACTATCTGTCTGATAGAACTCAGTGTACTCAATTTGATGGGCTTATGTCTGTTAAATTGTCTGTCTTGAATGGTGTGCCCCAAGGCTCTGTACTTGGTCCTCTCTTATTCACTATTTACATAAATTATTTAGACAAAAAAGTCCAAAATGCACAACTTCATTTTTATGCTGATGATACTGTTATTTACTGTTGTGCCTCATCTCTTACAAATGCTTTCCAGAAAATGTAAACTGCTTTTTAATACTGTTCAACATATATTGTATCAATTGAAGCGTATCCTAAATACTGACAAAACTAAACTAATGGTGTTTTCTAATGCAAGAATATAACGGCAGATTTCCTCTTCATCTGAAGAGGAGTAAGGATCGGACCAAGATGCAGCGTGGTAAGTGTTCATGACGATTTATTAAAAACGAACTGAACACTGAAATACAAAACAATAAACGATGTGATGAAAACCGAAACAGTACCGTGTGGTGACAAACCAACAGTGAAACCCAGGCTACCTAAGTATGATTCTCAATCAGAGACAACTAACGACACCTGCCTCTGATTGAGAACCATACTAGGCTGAACACAAAAACCAACATAGAAAAACAAACATAGACTGCCCACCCCAAATCACGCTCTGACCATACTAAATAAAGACAAAACAGGAAATAAAAGGTCAGAACGTGACAAAGAAATAGACCTCTGAACCTTTCACCTATTACTACCTGTCAGGGCAAGGAGATTGAGGCTGTAACCTCATATAAATATCTTGGAATTTTAATTGATGACGGCCTCTCTTTTAAATTGCATATTCAACAACTTTCAAAAGAATTGAAGCTGAAATTGGGATTTTATTTTAGGAATAAGGCCTGTTTTTCTTTTGAAGCCAGAAGGAGGCTAGTATCAGCTACATTTATGCCTTTACTAGACTATGGGGATATTTTATATATGAATGCTTCCACTCAGTGTTTGAGATCAATTGACACTCTTTACCATGGCACTTTGAGATTTATTTTAAACTGCAAAACCCTTACGCACCACTGCACTTTGTATACCAGGGTTGGCTGGCCTTCTTTAGTCACTCGTAGGCTCAGTCATGGGTATAGTTTTATTTACAAAGCCATTTTGGGTTTACTACCTTTTTATTTGTGCATTTTTATTGTTCAGAAATGTGGTGGGTACTCTCTTCGTTCGCTGGACTTTATCCTGCTAACTGTTCCAAATGTCCGAACTGAATTTGGTAAAAGGGCTTTTATGTACTCTGCGCCATCGTCTTGGAACACCTTACAAAATACTTTTAAACTGGAAGAACTTGTCCCGATTGGTGTTATTAAATCACTGATGAAGGATTTTGAGGCTGATTCCCTGACCTGTCAATGTTTTTAATTTGCTGTTTTATACTCTTGTGAATTCAATGGTTTTTACTAGATTACTTGTAGTTTGTAATGTAATGTTTTTTGTAATGACTTGGTGCTGCCTATCTTGACCAGGGCGCTCTTGAAAAAGAGATTTTAATCTCAATGAGCCTTTCCTGGTTAAATATAGGTAAATAAAAAAATAGAAGCGCCTAACTGTGCCTCATGTACCATCGCACCATTTTTATTTTGATAATTGGTTATCTTTTGTCAGTCCACATACCTTTTCACACACACACACACATTTGGGGGTGACCTAATTGTACCACAGGGTAGGTGTAATTCACAGGTGTCTGGTGGCAACATGTATTGGGGAGGACGGGCTCATAGTAATGTCTGGAAAGGAATTAATGGAATGATATCAAACATAAGGTTTCCATGTGTTTGATACCATTCCATTCACTCCATTCCAGCAATTATTATGAGCCGTCCTCCCCTCACCAGCCTCATGTGGTGTAATTACATGGACCTTTATCTGTTCCAGGCTGCACTACTGGCTGCCTGTGAACTCAATCGCTTTGGGCATGTTCTGCTGTTGCTTGGAGACTGAATGATTTAACCCACATGTGTCACACTCATTCCACGTAGGGCCAACTTTTAAATCCTCCTTTGGACTTAATGGCTGAATTAAGGTCACTGATTAGTAAGGAACTCCCCTCACCTGGTTGTCTTGGTCTTAATTGAAAATAAATATGAAAAACAAGCAGACACTAAGCCCCCCATGGAATAAGTTTGACACCTCTGATTTAACCCATTATTTATAACAACCCTTTTATATTTTACAGCATCACCAGAAGCAAGCATTTAGAAAGCTCTGCATGACTGCATAGTCGGTGAGGGGCTACTGTTCAATGTATGCTTGATTTTCAACTGTTTTTACAGCTTTTTGTTGTATGTAATTTAGGCTTGGATAATTTTTTTCCAGATAGGTCTTTCAGACAGCACCATATGTGACACTTGACACTTGAATTAGAAAATTGGGAGTTCTACGATGTGACCGGTTCGGTTATGAGCTGGCTGAAGTCATTCAGGGAACACATCCATAATCCTGACCTTACTGTTGCTATTTTAAGATTTTGTTGTACTATAATTTATTTGACTATCCCTAGGACAACTATTAGAGCTGCTAACACTGGGAGAATATCTAGAGGTGGGCGTACTGCGTTACTACTACCAGTTAGGTTGATGTTTGGGGTGATTGGGGTTGATGACAAATAATCTTGTCAGCGGCGTCGTCATGTGTGGCGGATGGGAGGCAGTTTGTGCTGAGAGGCCCCGTTAGTAATTAATCACTGTGTTCCAGTAATACATTCCTTCGATCGGAGCGTCAGGGAATCATTTCTCTGGACAGTGGCCCATGAAAGGTCATCCACACCGCCCGTCACCGGCCGGTCATTGGTCATTCCGGGATGGCACCAGGCACAAAGCTCATCCAGTCAATGCAACTTAATGATTTATGCACATATGAAATGAGTCCCGGGAACATCACGGCCAAGTTGGGATTGAATTATTGTGTTGCTGGAGTTTCTAGCCACTGCTACAGTATGAGTGAAATGCTGTCTACTGGAGCAGTACAGGTTCTCTGGAATATGGTACAACTTCTGCCAGGGCTTCAGGCAGTGGACAGTGTGACTGGAATTATAGAGTGCAAGAGATTTGGTGAAATATAAATCATTATAATAATAGTAAAAAATATATATCTTATTGATCATCTGATTTACCATCTCAATAAAATGATGTGATCATGGCGATCCACCATCCAGTTGCTGATTGTCTGTGAAACTCTGTGAACATAGAACGCCGCCACGGAGAAAAGCACTGAGCTCTAACACACATGTGACATGGGTTCAATCCACCGAACTGGTGTTCTTCTGCACTATGCATCACCATTCTCTGGCCTATTTTCATTACTTACCATCCATGCTCTGTGTTGATACATACCTGGCCTCCCAATAGGCCTGTGTTGATCCCGGTCTGACAGTAAAATCAATAAAATGCATTCCCTCAGCCTCAGCGTCAGTGGATATAAAAAATGCATTTTGAGCTCAGTCTCAGGAACATGAAAGGGATCGACATGTAAGGGCGTCGGCGAGGTTTAAGTTCGCCGGTCTTTGGTATAAATAAACAATAAAGTGGTCACTGAGCTTACTGAGGAATTTTCTGCGATGCTATATTGAATTTTTCACAACCACCTGGGATACATGTATTCTACCTTAATGAATTTGTGTACTTCTGTGGCCTGTTAGAGATGTAGATGCACTGTACACGAACTCCCAGGTACATCCCGAGTAGCGCAGCGGTCTTAGGCACTGCATCTCAGTGCTAGAGGTGTCCTTACAGACTCTGGTTCAAGTCCCATAGTGGGTGCACAATTGGCCCAGCATCTTTAGGGTTTGGCCGAGGTAGGTCATCATTGTAAGTAAGAATTTGTTCTTAACTGACTTGCCTAGTTAAATGAAGGTAAAACAAAAAATATCCTGTGGGAAAGGCTTCGGTAGAGTATATTGGACACTTTAAACACTGCATTCATTACACAGTGTGCAAGGAATCTGTAACTTACATTGAAAACAAATATTCTGAAGAGAATAGCTGATGCTACACCCATAGATACACTGCAGAGTCTGTCAAACTTGCCATGAGACGGATGAACTGATCCAAGGCTATTACACTCATAAAATCACATTGTTTTTGTCACAGATCATTTGGAGCCAAAATGGTGTACAGTTGACTAAACTCCTTTATCTAACGCTTTGGCTTTTTTCTCACATCACAATATTTCCCTACCCACACAAGCTTTTCAGATCAACATACTGTAGACCTAAATTCCACACTAGCACAAAGCGATTATCGAGGCCGTAGCTCTCTGGTACCATAAGGATGTTGTGATGTAGATGCAGATGTAAAGCCCTACCTCCTTATCTACTCCCTCCCTCTGTCGAGGAGCAGGAGAGGACCTCTCTGTCAATAGCACAACCTAGTGAGTGTACATTGCAAGTTAGTGGTGGTCCCCTTGGCAGGTGGTCTGATCTCCGATACAGATCTGTACTACAGGGATGACACACAGAGAGAGCTGAGGAGGAGCCTCCCCTCAGTGAGGAGTCAGGTCCCTGAGGCAGTCCCCCCCAATAAGCTCAGAAACACCCTCTTCAAAGCAGCTCGTCTCTCACCCACACATACCATCTTCCTGTCTCTCTCTCACTCTCCTATTATCTCCCTTGCTCTCTCTTTTGTTCTTCCTGTATGTATCTGTTTATCTCCCACTCTGCCACTCTCCCTCTCCTTCTCTGCATCTTACCAGATCTCTTGACCACATTCACTGAATCTCTCATCTCTTCCACACTCCCTCCATTCTCCCCTGTTCCCTCTCTCTGTGATTGTGAGTAGATTCACTTATACAGTGCTTTCAGAAAGTATTCAAACCCCTTGACCTTTTCCAAATGTTGTTGTTGTTTTACAGCCCAAGATTAAAATGGATCAAATGTATAATTGTTTTGTCACTGGCCTACACACATTACCCCATAATGTAAAAGTGGAATTATGTCTCTCTAAAGTTTTACAAATTAATACAAATGAAAAGTTTAAATGTCTTGAGTCAATAAGTATTTAACCCTTTTGTTATGGCAAATAAGTTCAGGAGTAAAAATGTGCTTAGCAAGTCACACAATTAGTTACATGGACTCTGTGTGCAATAATAGTGTTTAACATTATTTTTGGAATGACTACCTCATGTCTGTACAGTGAATCTGAAACACATATTCAACCAAAAGACCAGGGAGGTTTTCCAATGTCTCGCAAAGAAGATCACCTATTGGCAGTGGCGTGTATACATGGATTGCAAGGGAAGCCAGGCTTTCCCAAAAAATGGACAAAAATCTATTCAGAAATACATACATTATTTTGTATCTTTTGTCTCTTTGTGTTTCATAAATGTACATTTGCAAGAGGCTGAATGTATCTCACCCGTTACAGCATCCATGTGAACGAAGCAGTGCCCCTCTGGATCTATCTGATGCTGTCTGGTCAGAAAGAGTATGACATTATTGCTGTCCGTAGCATTGAATGCAAGGGAACCAGTGAGCATTTTGCTTCCCTTGATAATATTTGTAAGTAATAGCCAATCAGCATTGAGCTAAACTGAGTGAGCTCAGCTGTTAATGGTCCTGGCGCACACAAAAAAAATGTCAATGGAAGCCAGTTTGGATTTGGCTTCAGACCAATCACATCACAACCCAAAGGTCATTATTGACAGAAAGAAAACATGAATTTTGCATCTTCTTGTGTTGTTGTACTCCAGTGGCTAGCTAGCTAGCTAGCCATCTAAAATTGTCTCTTTCCTAAATAGCCATGGATGAAGATATGTATTTGGACTTGTGGTTTTATTTAATTCTCCGTACTGGCCAATAATTATAATGGTGATTCTGATCCAACCATAAATTCATACATTGTGCCCTTGGCCAGAGAGGATGGAAGTTCAACATGTAGCTAGCTAGATGTAATATGCTAATTATAACTAGCGGGCCTGACGTATCATTGCCCATGAAAGGAAGTTAGGCTAGCAAGCAAGTACTTTAGTGAGGTAGCCTAGGAAAACAAAAACTTAAAGCATGTTCTGTATGACAGTTATAGATCGTTTAGGCAACATGAAAGAGGAGGATGGCATTGGCGTTTCTCTACAAGTAGGGCAAGTCGACATGTTTGTTCTACTTGCACGCACACACAGAAATCAGTACCATGGACAGCCACATCATATTTAACTTACGTTAAAACTAAATCGTTTTTGCTGTCTTTTAGTTGTCACTGTATTAGACTAAGCATAGTTGATTAGAGGATGTTGAAATGTTGAAGTTGAAATGGTGCTGGAATAGTGGAGGCAGCTCCTGTTTTCTTTGCGACATGTGATAACTCTTCGCTGTTCTAAATCAATATTAGTTTAGTAGACCAAATATGTTGGAAACATTACCTTGCCTGACCATGCTGTAGGTCATCAATCAATCAATCAAATGTATTTATAAAGCCCTTTTTACATCAGCAGATGTCACAAAGTGTTATACAGAAACCCAGCCTAAAACCCAAAACAGCAAGCAATGCAGATGTAGAAGCACTGTGGCTAGGAAAAACACCCTAGAAAGGCAGGAACCTAGGAAGAAACCTAGAGAGGAACCAGGCTCTGAGGGGTGGCCAGTTCTCTTCTGGCTGTGCTGGGTGGAGATTATAAGAGTACATGGCCATTTAAGGCCAGATTGTCCTACAAGATGTTAATTCATAGATGATCAACAGGGTCAAATAATTATCACAGTGGTTGTAGAGGGTGCAACAGGTCAGTACCTCAGGAGTAAATGTCAGTTGGCTTTTCATAGCCAAGCATGCAGAGGTTGAGACAGCAGGTGCGGTAAAGACAGAGAGTCGAAAATAGCAAGTCCTGGACAAGGTAGCACGTCCGGTGAACAGGTCAGGGTTCCCTAGCCGTGGGCAGAACAGTTGAAACTGGAGTAGTAGTATGACCAGGTGGATTGGGGACAGCCAGGAGTCATCAGGCCAGGTAGTCCTGAGGAATGATCCTAGGGCTCAGGTCCTCCGGAAGGGGAGGGAGAGGGAGAGAGAGAGAATTAGAGGGAGCATACTTAAATTTACACAGGACACCAGATAAGACAGAAAACTGGGTTCGGTCTGCTTTCCACCAGACACTGGGAGTTAATTCACCTTACAGCAGGACAATAACCTAAAACACAAGGCCAAATCTACACGTGAGTTGCTTACTAAGAAGACAGTGAATGTTCCTGAGTGGAAAATCTATGGCAAGACCTGAAAATGGTCTATCAATGATCAACAACCAATTTGACAGAGCTTGAAGAATGAAAAGAAAAGAACAATGGCCAAATGTTGAACAATCCAGGGGTGGAAAGCTCTTAGAGGCTTACCCAAAAAGACTCACAACTGTAATCGCTGCCAAAGGTGATTCTAACATGTACATCTAACATCACCCAGAGGTTGAATACTTATCTAATCAATATATATTAGCAATTCATTTCTCAGATAATTTGTTTTTACAGATGTTAGACCATTTCTTCCACTTTTGACATTACAGATTATTTTGTGTTGATCGTTGACAAGACATGACCATTTTAAAATGACATTTGAATCCCACTTTGAAACACAACAAAATGTGGAAAAGGTAAAGGGGTGTGAAAACTTTCTGAAGAAACTCTAGCTAACTCACTTTGCTCATCCCGTAGCGTCGACTGCTGACTGCTCAGTTGTGAAATTCCAGGAGTTGGGAAACACGGGAAAGAGATTGGGGATTGGCCTTAATTTTGATTATAACTACAGAGGAAAACACTTTGCCTGTTCCCTCTCCTATCCATGCCAGATTCAGATGACATCGCCTGGTAATGACACCGTGTTCGCCGAAGGAGTGCAGTGTCACGCTGAGACTCTGAGTGGGCCTCGGAAACAAGCGCCCTTCTTTCATCTCTGATGCGTTACAGAGACTAGCAGCATCTCGCTTTAGATCCCACCGCTTGGTCTGTAATCAGGAACCATCTCGTACATCTCTCTCCGAGTGCATTGCGTACTAATTAAACAGATTGTAACTGTGTTTTGACACAGTCAGTCGAATTGATCTTACTTTCAACCTCGCGACTGGAAACGAGAGGAGCTGAGGATTCCGTCTCAGATGTTTCTGCTTCAAAGATTTTCCAAAAGTTTGATAACCAGTGGGACTCTCAGCAGGTTCAAAATATGGAACATGAAATTACAGCATGATGATTACATGTGTCTCTTCAGCCCCACACTATTAATGGACTTTTAAAAAATTGTCTTACGCACAAACGTCTTATTCTTCCAAAGACCAAATATACCTACTCTGTATTTTTATGTGTTCCAGACCAGATGCATTGAATAATCGTCCAATGGAAAATTGGTTTCCAACTTCCTGTTTATAGTTGGTATAAAGCAAGGCACAATTGGACAGATGTTCCAACTGAAAAAAAGATTGAAGAAATATGCTAGACAAGATCTATAAGATACGTATTTTTTTATTTAACCTTTATTTAACTAGGCAAGTCAGTTTAAGAACAAATTCTTATTTACAGTGACGGCCTAGGAACAGTGGGTTAACTGACTTGTTCAGGGACAGAACGACAGATTTGTACCTTGTCAGCTCGGGGATTCGTATCTCTCATGGACAGAAGCACGTAGCATAAATGGTAGTGGCATCTGTCAAACAGACTGTGGGATGTGACAATTAATGAGGAGCTTTGTTCCAGTACGCTTCTTTTTCGTTACTGATCATTTGGACATATCACAATTTTGCAGGAGCTCGCATCTTTCGAATTTCAAAAGAGGAGGGGACATTTGGGCCATAAACGTGCCTGATACTTGCAGAGTTTCCGTTTAGGGGTTTGGAGTCTTCGCATGTCGCGTTAACATCTACCCCCAGAATTTAATCAAGCATCTGACGCAATTATGCAAGATTTTAATTCTAATGAGATACTGAAATTCTGTACAGTTCAGGACGGAAAATAAATTAACCCAATTCCCTTCTAAATTGTTTAATGCCATTGCTGACACGTTCTGGAGCAAGCTCCATTATCAGAGGACTATTAGATACATTTTCATATCACTTTCATGTTGTAGCATGTGTGTAATTTATATCATTGTACCCCACTCTTATGCCTTAGACCTATAGACAGATGGGATTGCGTATGCTGTACTTTAAAATGCCAGATCAAGATTATTTTCTCAGTACAACACATGTAAGTTGAACTCTTCACTTCCTATTCTTGGTTATTTTGTATGAATGTGCATCACCATATTGTGAATGTCACAGAGACATACAAATAGTAGTGGTATTGTACATTTTGTAAATAGTGTGAATTAGAATGAAGCTAGGACATTCATACAAAGAGTGAGTTAGTTAGAATTTAACTGTTGGCATACACAGTTTTTTTTTAAATGAGAGAATGAACATGTTGTACTGAGATGATGTCAGTCCTCAGAATCTGGTAGAACATCATCCATTGATGTTAATTCTGTAATTGTTTTGACTCTCTCCTGAATCCTGTACATTTTTTGAATTGATTGTTTCTTTATTATCTCCTGAATCATGTTGACTAATTGAGACAAAGATTCCTCTCTGGGGCTTTTCGCTGCTAAATGTATTTATCTAATTAACTTGTCAGCTGCGTGTATAAAATTAGCGTGGTTGATAGTGATTGTAACCCCGAAAGAAACACAATAGCCCAAACAAATCATTAAACAGGGAAATTATACTCTTGCATAATTAATGTACAAATAATTAATGGAATATTTTTCCAAATGGTGAGGATAGATCCAGTGATGAGATGATTTCATTATGCTTAGGCATATCACATTAGTCATACTCTTGATCTACTCTTACTCTTACTTCTCCCATACAAATTGATTAGTTACACTGTATAAAATGGCTGAGAAAAATCTCATGGTTACCTAGCATGTTTTTCTCTTTCTAGGCTACATGTAAACAATTCTCTTCAAAACAACAATGTCATTCTTCAATCATGACTATATTTCATACCCAGTGTTCTTGGTCTTTCTAAAGAAATGTCATTCCGTTACACTGACTAACAGACTATAATTACATAAAGTCCATCCAGTAACCTACACATTTCTGCTACACAGGCAATATGATCGATGCTGCTGTGGGGAAGAGACCAAAACATATGTTCCTTCCTCCTTCCCTATTCAATAGTCTCTGAAAAAATAAGAGCAAGAAGAAAAAATACTATTGTTGTGATCTGTTTGTTCCTTCTACCTTAATTGCTTCATTAGTTGTTTCCGGGTTTAAATGCTCCTAAATCATCTATTACTGATCTCGCCCATGTACAGTAAAGGCTCAGCGTCAGCTCCTGACTGGCGCAGCGATCTAAGGCACTGCATCTCAGTGCAGGAGGTGTATCACATCCGGCCTTGATTGGGAATCCCATAGGGTGACGCACAATTGGCCCAGTGTCGTCTGGGTTTGGCCGGGGTAGGCTGCCAATGTAAATAAGAGTTTGTTCTTAACCGACTTGCCTAGTTACAAAAAATATGAGAATTGAGGACCCTGGTTGGAGACCATATCCACCGGGTGACCATGGTGCAGCATGGTCTTCCAGATCCATGAGCTGGGAAGTTTCCTTGGCAGAGGATAGTTTAAGGAGAGGGATGAAATGAGCGGCCTTAGAAAACCGATCCACCACTGTCAGAATGACGGTGTTGCCATTAGACGAGGGAAGTCCAGTGACAAAGTCCAGAGAGATATAGGACCAGGGACGATGTGGGAGCGGTAGTGGCTGAAGAAGACCAGAAGGAGCTTGCCGTGGAGTCTTGTTCTGGGCGCACACCGTGCATGCGGCGACAAAGGCAGAGACATCACGAACCATTGCAGCCAACCGAAACGTTGTTGAAGGAAGGCTAGGGTATGGCGGGAACCAGGATGACAGGTTAGCCTGGAGGAATGAGCCCATTCCAGGACCGGACTGAGTTGGGGACAAACAGCTGGGCAGCCGGGGCCCTCTTCAGGTCCAGGCAGGGAGCGTTGTGCCTTGCGAACCAGGGTCTCAATAACCCAATCCACTGTGGCTGCTACGCATGAGGTAAGGTGAATGATTTTGGTGACCGAGGGTGTGGCAGAGGAACTGTATAGGCTAGAGAGAGTGTCAGGCTTCACATTTTTGGACCCTGGGCGGTAGGAAATGGTGAAGTTGAATTTGGTTAACAAGAGCCCACCGGGCCTGCCTGGAGTTAAGGCGCTTGGCTGTACGGAGATATTCCAGAATTTTATGGTCGGTCCAAACCAAGAATGGCTGTTCTGCTCTTTCCAGCCAGTGCCTCCCCTCTTCCATCTTCCATATTGACCGCCAGGAGTTCTCGGTTGCCAACATCATAGTTCCTCTCTGCAGGATTGAGACGATGGGACAGGAAGGCACAGGGATGAATCTTTTGGTTCTGGGCAGATCGCTGGGACAGGATGGCCCCCACTCCAACATCCGAAGCATCCACCACAACCACAAATTGAAGCGACGGGTCTGGATGGATGAGAATGGGTGCTGTTGTGAATCGATGCTTCAGGTCCACAAAGGCTTTTTTGGCAGCAGGAGACCATTTGAAAAGTACTTTTGGAGAAGTGAGTGCCCAAAGGGGGGCCGCCAGGATGCTGTAACCCCAAATGAAACGGTAGTAGAAGTTTTTCAATCCTAGGAAACGTTGCAACTGCACCCTGGACCTAGGTTGAGGCCAATCCACCACTGCTTTCACCTTTCCAGGATCCATCTGGACATTACCCTCAGCAATGACATATCCCAGAAAAGTGATTGTATAGTTGTGGAACTCACACTTCTCGGCTTTCACAAACAGTTGGGTCTCCAGGAGGAGCTGAAGGACCTGCCTGAAGTGAAGACCATGCTCTTGGGCAGACCAGGGAAAAAACAGGATGTCACCAAAGTAGACGAACACAAAACGGTTAAGCATGTCCCGGATCCCATCGTTTACCAAAGCCTCCAAACGGCATGATCTGATACTAATGTCCGCTGGCTGTGTTGAAGGCTGTCTTCCACTCATCCCCTTCACGTATCCGAACCAGGTGGTAGGCATTCCGAAGGTCCAACTTGGAAAAAATGGTGGCCCCTAGGAGATTTTCAAAAGCCAAGGAGAGGAGTGGTAGTGGGTAATGATTTTTGGCAGTTATGTAATTCAGTCCCCGGTAGTCTATGCACAGACTCAGGGTCTTGTCCTTCTTCTCCACAAAGAAAAACCCTGCGCCGGCAGACAGACGGACGGCCCCAGTAGCCAAATACTCCTCTTTGTACTCTTCCACAGCCTTGGTCTCTGGCCCGGATAGAGAATATAGCCGACTGAGGTGGTGTGGTGCCTGGGCGAAGATCAATGGCACAATCATAAGGACGGTGCGGGGGGTAGGGAAGTAGCACGTGCCTTACTGAAAACTTTAAGTATGTCATGGTATTCAGTGGGAATGACAGAAACTTCTAAAGCCTTGCTGTCCTGAGGAAGACATCTGGGGGAAGACTGTGCTGTTTGAAGACCGTGGGAATGGCAAAATGGGCTCCAACCCATGATGGAGCTTGTGGTCCAGTCAATAACAACAGGGTTATGGTTTTGGAGCCAGGAAAACCCCAAGACAACAGGAACATGGGGAGGTGCAATGAGGAGGGAACCGAGAGAGGTTGAATGGGAATACCTAGCTCAGAAGCAATAGTAGCATCCATAAAACTTTCATCAGCCCCAGAGTCAATAAGCACTCTGAGAGACTTAGATTGGTCTCCCCACAGCAAAAGCACAAAAAAAGGTGTGAGGGTAATGGGAATTAGGGAACTCCCAGTCTGACTCACCAAAGTACTTGTACCCACCAAAGACAAGGGTTTCCTAACAGGGCAGGTGGATATGTAATGTCCTGCCTGCCACAGTAAAGACAACAGTTAGAATTCAGCCTACGTGAGCATTCCCCAACCGATAACCTAGCTCTTCCGAATAGCATAGACTCAGGAGAATTCAACTCACCCGTCGTTGATAATTCACGAGGGCGCTCGGGTGGCTTCAGATCCTCTTGGGAAAACTGCCTTCGAGAATTTCCCGATTACTTCGAAGATGAGCGAGCCATAGCGGGTGAACGAGTGTGGCCGACGCCAGACCTCCTCTCACTCCTGCGTTCCCTTAAGCGTCCATCAATTTGAATGGTTAGGGCAATGAGGGAGTCGAAATCTACCGGCAATTCCCGAGCAGCTAGCTCATATTTTATCCACCTCAGATAATCCGTGAAGAAAGGTATCGAAGAGAGACTACGGATTCCAAGCAATCTCATCGGCCAATGTGCGAAAATCAAGAAGTTTACTGACTGCCTCTCTCCCGGATACCGGAGACTCTAATACCTTCCTCACCTCTGCCATGAATTCCTTCAGTTGACATCAAAGGGTGGCTTATTGCACCCAAACAGCCATGGCCCAGGAGAGCGCCCTTCCCGACATTAACGTAATAATATATGCTCCCTTCGATCGCTCCGAAGGGAACGAAGATAGCTGTAGCTCCAATTTTTATTTGTTTTTTTATTTCACCTTTATATAACCAGGTAGGCTAGTTGAGAACACCTTTATTTAACCAGGTAGGCTAGTTGAGAACACCTTTATTTAACCAGGTAGGCAAGTTGAGAACACCTTTATATAACCAGGTAGGCTAGTTGAGAACACCTTTATTTAACCAGGTAGGCAAGTTGAGAACAATTTCTCATTTACAATTGCGACCTGGCCAAGATAAAGCAAAGCAGTTCGACACATACAACAACACAGAGTTACACATGGAGTAAAACAAACATACAGCAAACAATACAGTAGAAACAAGTCTATATACGATGTGAGCAAAGGAGGTGAGATAATGGAGGTAAAAGGCAACAAAAAAAAGGCCATGGTGGCAAAGTAAATACAATATAGCAAGTAAAACACTGGAATGGTAGATTTGCAGTGGAAGAATGCGCAAAGTAGAAATAAAAATAATGGGGTGCAAAGGAGCAAAATAAATAAATAAAATAAAATAAATATAGTAGGGAAAGAGGTAGTTGTTTGGGCTAAATTATAGATAGGCTATGTACAGGTGCAGTAATCTGTGAGCTGCTCTGACAGCTGGTGCTTAAAGCTAGTGAGGGAGATAAGTGTTTCCAGTTGCAGAGATGTTTGTAGTTCGTTCCAGTCATTGGCAGCAGAGAACTGGAAGGAGAATTGGTTTTGGGGGTGACCAGAGAGATATACCTGCTGGAGCACGTGCTACAGTTGGGTGATGCTATGGTGACCAGCGAGCTGAGATAAGGGACTTTACCTAGCAGGGTCTTGTAGATGACAAGGAGCCAGTGGGTTTGGCGACGAGTATGAAGCGAGGGCCAGCCAACGAGAGTGTACAGGTCGCAATGGTGGGTAGTATATGGGGTTTTGGTGACAAAACGGATGGCACTGTGATAGGCTGCATCCAATTTGTTGAGTAGGGTATTGGAGGCTATTTTGTAAATGACATTGCCGAAGTCGAGGATTGGTAGGATGGTCAGTTTTACAAGGGTATGTTTGGCAGCATGAGTGAAGGATGCTTTGTTGCAAAATAGGAAGCCAATTCTAGATTTAACTTTGGATTGGAGATGTTTGATGTGGGTCTGGAAGGAGAGTTTACAGTCTAACCAGACACCTAAGTATTTGTAGTTGTCCACGTATTCTAAGTCAGGGCCGTCCAGAGTAGTGATGTTGGACAGGCGGGCAAGTGCAGGCAGCGATCGGTTGAAGAGCATGCATTTAGTTTTACTTGTATTTAAGAGCAATTGATTGGAGGCCACGGAAGGAGAGTTGTATGGCATTGAAGCTTGCCTGGAGGGTTGTTAACACAGTGTCCAAAGGAGGGCCAGTAGTATACAGAAAAATAAGCAAGCACTGAGAAAGAAAGCCCTAACAGGTACCAGAATCTCTAGAATATCGCTCCGGAGTAGGTAAGCAGGGTTCTCGGGGAACCGGGGTAGGCTGTACCAACTCACCACTAAAAGGAAAAAATGTACCGGGAGGTTGGGGTCTCTCAGGGATGGCGAACAGCCTATGAGTTAACTCCTTAATTTGCTCCATAGTAGCCTTAAACCCTTGGGTGTGGCGTTCTGTCAGAGAACGAAGCCCTTCCAGAAGGCTCCTCATGTCTCCCAATGGTGGCTCCCTGCAGGGAGACAGCGTGACGAAGCTGGTCCAAGTCTACTGGGTCTGTCAAGGCCAGTTCGTACTATCATAACTCAAGGCGATACAGACACAGGAGGCAGATGGTTGGAGTCTTAGATGTTTAATAATCCAAAAAGGAGTAGGAAAGAGAATGGTCTTGGACAGGCAAAAGGTCAAAACAAAATCAGGAGTCCAGAAGGTACAGAGTGGCAGGCAGGCAGGATGGTCACGCAGGCAGGTACAGAGTCCAGAAACAGGCAAGGCTCAAAACCGGGAGGACTAGAAAAAGGGGAAATAGAAAAAGCAGGAGAACGGGCAAAAACTTTCAAACTGAGAGCACCAGCAAGGCTGTTGACTGGAATTGTAAAAGAAGGGTATATAACTTATACCAGAAAAACTACCAGAATTGCCAGAAACTACCGGAACTTTATCACATGACAGTGACCTTTCTGAGTACTTCAGATTATGACAGTTACAGTTTAAGTTGGAAGTTGACATACACTGAGGTTGTAGTCATTAAAATCAATTTTTCAACCAATCCACGATTTTTTTGTTAACCTCTCTGGGATCGTTCGGGACACTAGCGTCCCACCTCGCCAAAAGCCAGTGAAATGGCAGGGCGCCAAATCCAAAACAACAGAGATCTCATAATTAAAATTCCTCAACCATACATGTATTTTACACCATTTTAAAAGATACACCTCTCGTTAATCCAACCACAGTATCCAATTTCAAAAAGGCTTTCGGCGAAAGCAGAACATATCATTATGTTAGGTCAGCAACTAGTCACAGAAAGCATTCAGCCATTTTCCAACCAAAGAGAAGTGTCACAAAAAACAGAAATATAGATCAAATGAATCACTAACCTTTGACGATGTTCATCAGATGACACTCCCAGGACTCAATGTTACACAATACATGTATGTTTTGTTCGATCAAATTCATATTTATATCCAAAAACCTCCATTTACATTGGCGCCATGTTCAGAAATGCCTCCAAAACATCAGGAGAAATTGCAGAGCCACATCAAATAACAGAAATACTCATCATAAACGTTGATGAAAGATACATGTGGCGGTAGCGTAGCCTAGTGGTTAGAGCGTTGGACTAGTAACCGGAAGGTTGCGAGTTCAAACCCCCGAGCTGACAAGGTACAAATCTGTCGTTCTGCCCCTGAACAGGCAGTTAACCCACTGTTCCCAGGCCGTCATTGAAAATAAGAATGTGTTCTTAACTGACTTGCCTGGTTAAATAAAGGTAAAAAAAATAATAATAATGTTTTACATAGAATTAAAGATACAATTGTTCTTAATGCAACCGCTGTGTCAGATTTCAAAAAAGCTTTATGACAATATTTAATAATCTGAGAACAGCGTTCAGCCACAAATGCAAGCCATACAGTTAGCCGCCAAATTGTGGAGTCAACAAAAGTCATAAATAGCATAATAAATCTTCACTTACCTCTGCTGATCTTCGTAGGAATGCACTCCCAGGACTCCCACAAGAAATGTTTGTTTTGTTCAATTATGTCCATAATTATGTCAAAATACCTCCGTTTTGTTTGCGTGTTTAGTTCACTATTCCTAAGGCAATCCAGACGAAAAGTCAAAAGAGTTCCATGACAGTTTGTGGAAACATGTCAAACGATGTTTACAATCAATCTTTAGGGTCTTTTTATAATATATCTTCAATAATATTCCAACCGGACAATAGCATATTCATTACAGAGGAAAAAGAGGGCACGGTGCGCCCGCGTGACCGCGCAGTAAACAACTGATTGGCCTCATCCTAGTCCACTTGTTGAAACAGCTCTTATTCGACACCCTTCCACAATAGAAGCCTCAAACAACTTTCTAACGACTGTTGACATCTGCTGGAAGCCGTGGGAAGTGCAATATTGCCCCATAGACACAGCATATTGGATAGGCAATTACTTAAATGAAACTACAAACCTCAGATTTCCCACTTCCTGGTTGGATTTGTCTCAGGTTTTCTCCGGCAATATGAGTTCTGTAATACTCACAGACCTCATTCAAACCGTTTTAAAAACTTCAGAGTGTTTTCTGTACAATACTACTAATAATATGCATATATAAGCATCTGGGACAGAGTAGCAGGCAGTTTACTCATATTCATCCAAGCTACTCAATACTGCCCCCCGTCACCAAGAAGTTAACAAATTATAGTTTGGGAAAGTCGGTTAGGACATCTACTTTATGCATGACACAATTAATTTAAAAAAAAAATGTTTACAGACAGATTATGTCACTTATAATTACCCGTATCACAATTCCAGTGGGTCAGACATTTACATACACTAAGTTGACTGTGCCTTTAAACAGCTTGGAAAATTCCAGAAAATGATGTCATAGCTTCAGAAGCTTCTGATAAATGATGTCAATTAGCCTGAGTCAATTGGAGGTGTACCTGTGGATGTATTTCAAGGCCAACTTTCAAACTTAGTGCCTCTTTGCTTGACATCATGGGAAAATCAAAAGAAATCAGCCAAGACCTCAGAAAAACAATTGTAGACCTCCACAAGTTTGGTTCATCCTTGAGAGCAATTTCCAAACACCTGAAGGTACCATGTTCATCTGTATAAACAATAGTACGCAAGCATAAACCCCATAGGACCACGCAGCCGTCATACCGCTCAAGAAGGAGACGCGTTCTCTCTCCTAGAGATGAACGTACTTTGGTGCGAAAAGTGCAAATCAATCCCAGAACAACAGCAAAGGACATTGTGAAGATGCTGGAGGAAACCGGGTACAAAAGTATCTATATCCACAGCTAAACGAGTCCTATATCGACATAACCTGAAAGGCCGCTCAGCAAGGAGAAGCCACTGCTCCAAAACCGCCATAAAAAAGCCAGACAACGGTTTGCAACTGCACAAGGGGACAAAGATCATACTTTTTGGAGAAATGTCCTCTGGTCTGATGAAACAAAAATAGAACTGTTTGGCCATAATGACCATCGTTATGTTTGGAGGAAAAAGGGGAGGCTTGCAAGCTGAAGAACACCATCCCAACCGTGAAGCACGGGGGTGGCAGCATCATGTTGTGTGTCTGCTTTGCTGCAGGAGGGACTGGTGCACGTCACAAAATAGATAGCATCGTGAGGAAGGACAATTATGTGGATATATTGAAGCAACATCTCAAGACATCAGTCAGGAAGTTAAAGCTTGGTCGCAAAGGCGTCTTCCAAATGGACAATGACCCCAAGCATACTTCCAAAGTTGTGGCAAAATGGCTTAAGGACAACAAAGTCAAGGTTTTGGAGTGGCCGTCACAAAGACCTGACCTCAATCCCATAGAACATTTGTGGGCAGAACTGAAAAGAAGTGTGCTAGCAAGGAGGCCTACAAACATGACTCAGTTTCACCAGCTCGGTCAGGGGGAATGGGCCAAAACTCACCCAACTTATTGTGGGAAGCTTGTGGAGGCTATCTGAAATGTTTGACCCAAGATAAACAATATAAAAGGCAATGCTACCAAATACTAATTGAGTGTATGTAAACTTCTGACCCACTGGGAATGTGATGAAAGAAATAAAAGCTTAAATAAATAATTATCTTTACTATTATTCGGACATTTCACATTCTTAAAATAAAGTGGTGATCCTAGCTGACCTAAGACAGGACATTTTTACTTGGATTAAATGTCAGGAATTGTTAAAAACTGAGTTGAAATGTATTTGGCTAAGGTGTATGTAATCTTCTGACTTCAACTGTATCTGTAATTATCTATGGCCCTTTGTGTGGTCTTATGGCTTTGTTTACACAGGCAGCCCAATTCTGATATTTTGCCCAGTTATTGACTGAAGCTGATCTGATTGGTCAACAAACCAATTAGTGGGAAAAAAACATCAGATTTGTGCTGCCTGTGTAAACGCATATCAAATATTTAAAATAATCAAATAAGATCATTTAAAAATATGAAATAGAATGACAAAGCTGTTAAACATTATTCTAAATTTAAACTGTCAACTTAGTGAACACCATGTGTTTAATACGAGGGTTTTTAAGCATGAAATGTCCATTATATTTTTTTACTCACTTATTAATTTTACTGTGTCAGTATGTTGTAAATGTTTTGGCACCAAACCGGTGGCAGTTGTGAAAAAAATCAATAGTTGGAAGAGTTTTAGAGTTAATTGAAAATAATGCCGTTGTTGATTAAATGCTTTTTTAATTAATTAGGCTATGTTCTCTTTAACCATATGGTCTATCCACTAGAAACTTGTGTACAACATGGTCTATATATTAATATTTTGGGGTTGTTGTATTTGTTCTTCAAGTATAAATTACCAAAGTGTTTATAGATTGCCATAGTTTACTGGTAACTTTGGTAAATTACTGGTAGTTTTGCAACTAACTGAACTCATCAGCCACCAGCCACCTTCCAGATATGCCTCTAATATCCATAAAGAGTAGACTACAGACCACAGAAGGGGTAAGAGTGACACCTAGCGGTTGTAAAAATTCTAATTTGCATTGTAATAAGACATTTCCAATGGCCAGGTCCTTCATATTGTAAATGGAAATATCCTTACAGTGAACTAAAAATCATTTTGAAGTCCATCAATGGTTAGGTCACTGTGGTAAGGGTCAATTTTATTTAAAATCCACTAATATCAGAGTATACTGTTTATGGAAATGATCTTGACTTGATTTATGTTCATAGAAGCAAAAATGTAAAGTCAACAATCAAATTTCAAGTTTATTGACTTTGATATAGATTTGGAAGCATTTTTCACAGTGACAAGAAAAAAAAGCTATTTTGGAGCGTACAGTAGGCCTTTGTGTTTAAATAATAGGACTGTGGGGTTACAGCCACCAGTGGTTTAAGAGGCCACAGAGAGAGCCCCTGCAGTGCATTGTGTCTCCCTGTCAGCCAGTCCCTGTCAGCCATGGTGGACTGAGATGCAGCAGCCAAGTGCCCTCAGAGTGTCCCGTGGAGGACGAAAACGAACATCTAGAGAGACTGGTTTCAGAGTATGCAGAAAACTAATTACAAGCAATAAATTAATTTCACGCTGTCGCTTTAGAATTAATTGCATCTTTAAAGAACTGACTGGAAGAGATGGCTTGAGTGGTGATAACAGTGGACAAAGTGTTGTAATAATTTATGTACCAATGGCATCGCCGTGCTGAAGGTTGCACGTCATGCTTCTTAAAGGAATGCGCTAAACCTCATTTAATTGCTGCTTCAGTATTTTCGTCATACATCTTATGTGGTCTATCTACAGGCTATAAATGGCCAAAAGTGCTTAGATTGCCTCAGCCTGTCTCCCCACTTTTTTCTAAAGCTTGGTGTGGAAAAAGGGAAAGAATGAAACAACTGACATCTCCCAGTCATCTTGATCGACAGTCTGCTAGCCTCGCTTCAACTTCTCACCTATGAGACAGCCATTTTGAGGTGAGGTGATACATTTTACACCATGCAGCTGAGGCTAATAATAACAACTGTTGTACCAGGTAACCCTGACTACCAGGCTTCCAACAGGTCCACGTAACACGGGTGCATGTCACAAGTCCTCAACTGGCAGCTTCATTAAATAGTACCCGCAAAACACCAGTCTCAACGTCAACAGTGAAGAAGCGACTCCGGGATGCTGGCCTTCTGGGATGCTGGCCTTCTAGCATCCCGGAGTTGCCTCTTCACCTTTGATGTTGAGACTGGTGTTTTGCAGGTACTATTTAATGAACCTGCCAGTTGAGGACTTGTGAGGCATCTGTTTCTCAAACTAGACACTCTAATATACTTGTCCTCTTGCTCAGTTGTGCACCGGGTCCTCCCACTCCTCTTCATATTCTGCTTAGGGCCAGTTTGCGCTGTTCTGTGAAGGGAGTAGTACACAGCTTTGTACGAGATCTTCAGTTTCTTGGCAAATTCCCATATGGAATATCCATCATTTCTCAGAACAAGAATAGACTGACGAGTTTCAGAAGAAAGTTATTTGTTTCTGGCCATTTTGAGACAGTAATCGAACCTACAAATGTTCGACGCACCAGATACTGAACTAGTCTAAAGAAGGACAGTTTTATTGCTTCTTTAATTAACACAGTTTTCAGCCGTGCTAACCTAATTGCAAAAGGATTTTCTAATGATCAATTTGCCTTTTAAAATTATAAACTTGGATTAGCTGACACAATGTGCCATTTGAACACAGGAGTGATGGTTGCTGAAAATGGGCCTCTGTACGCCTATGTAGATACTCCATAGAAATCAGCCTTTTCCAGCTACAATTGTAATTTACAACATTAACTATGTCTAAAATGCATTTCTGATCAATTTTATGTTATTTTAATGGACAACAAATGTGCTTTTCTTTCAAAAACAAGGACATTTCTAAGTGACCCCAAACTTTTGAACAGTAGTGTATATGTGTTTATTTAATATAAATATATATATATACACACACTGTATATATACACATATATTATCAGGGGTGCTGCAGCACCCTCAACATCCCTGCATCCCACAGCTATGTATAGGTGCCAAGGATTCAGACATGTTGAAGCATTGTGTAGAAGGGATATCCCACAATGTGAGAAATGTGCAGGAGGGTATAGTCAGAGGGAGTGTAAAGTCGGGATAGAGAAAGCATTGTGTGTCAACTGTGGGGGCGCAGATGCAGCTGAGGATCCAAAGTGCCCTGTGAGAGAGACAGGTTGAGATTGCCAGAGTATCCACTTTGTTAGATTTGTTGAATATACTCCAATCCGGCATCCTTCTTTCTAACTAGGTTCAAAATATATCCCATCTTCGACCTCGTCTTCTATCCCGCACGGTCTGCGTTCCAGTAACCTCTTTACAGCATGAGCAATAAGCATGACACATTTTGAATATTAAGTAACTCTGTGCACAAAGGAGAATGCTTATTTGGATCATGTCGGCCAGGCTTTGGCTCCTGTAAAATACTAGTAATTCAAAGAAAAATAATTAAAAAATATATATTATTTAACGATAAAAAGCACTACGTCATTCATTGCCTTATCCAAGCACAGTTTTAATGTCACAGGGGAACATTTGAAAAATACATATATTTGGTTTGAGGTTATTTGTAAGTCTGTTCTTAGAATGCCTTCTTATTAAATTTGGGTCAACTGTTCTTTTCTATTATTTTTTAAATGCAGAAGAACTGCTGAAGTCATTTTTGTGGATTAAAAAACAAAAAGAGAGTCTTTTAAGATAAAACTAATTGGCTCCTGTGCAGAAATCTTTGATGTGGCTGCTCTGCTACCAACTCTCTAGCGAGGCTCCTTTACATGAAATATAAACTATATGTTATTGTGTAATCCTCTCATAATTATGACAGTAATTGTAATCTTACCAGATAATTGTATTTTGTAAAGCACTTCACTGTTTGATCATTGTGAGGAATTTCAGACTTTGTACATTAATTTCCATTCCCATTTTACTGTCCACTCTCATCTTTAATATTCATCACCCACAATTGATTGACAGATGTTCCAATCTGGACCTTCTGTGTTATATGTTTCAAAGACATCTTCAGAGTAATTTTAATTAAATTGAGAAATGATAACTGCAAATCTCCTAAGCTGAAACACGGTACAATTCCACCATTGGAATGTAGCACAATTTTCTTTCATTATGCCTATAGGCCTACTCTATATAACAATTTGAATCACTGTTAGATTGAAACCACCCTCTGTCAAGGGTTATGGTACGATAACCACTTTTTTATTAGTAGGGTTTACACTATTTTTATTCAGCTGTGTTTAGACAGGGAACACAATTCAGATCCTTTTTTCACCAATCAGATTAGCTCTGAAAAAGATCTGATGTGAAAAGATCTGATGCATCTGGTCAATAGACCAATTAATGGGGGAAAAAAATATCAAAATTGGGCTGCCTGTGTGAATGCAGCCTAACACTGAGATCAGCATATGTATCTGGTTTGGGTATGCTCCCTGTGTTACTAAGCTGTGTTCTATGGTATGTAATGTTGGGAGAAATTATATTGCTAAGCACAAAGTACCACTGAGTCAAAGGCTATTTCTTGTTATATATACACAATACGAGTCAATAGTTTGGACACACCTACTCATGCAAGGGCTTTTCTTTATTTTTACTATTTTCTACATAGTAGAATACTAGTGAAGACATCAAAACTATGAGATAACACATATGGAATCAAGTAGTAACCACAAAAGTATTAAACCAATCTAAATATATTTAATACTTTACATTCTTCAAAGTGGCCACCCTTTGCCTTGATGACCGATTTCTACCCCAGTATGCACTGGAAGGAAGAGAGGTTAGTGGAGGAGTGGCGAAGCGAGTTCTGTGCCATCTTGGCCCAGGGCACGAACGCCGCCCACTCCCCAGACCGGTCCTGACAATAGGACCGCAGAAACCTGCCCACATCCTGGTTTACTCTCTCCACCGGCCCATTACTCTCAGGGTGAAACCCCGAAGTAAGGCTGATCGAGAACTCCAGACATTCCATGAACGCCTTCCAGACCCTAGACGTGAACTGGGGACCCAGATCAGACACGATATCCTCAGGTACCCCGTAGTGCCGGAAGACGTGTGTAAACAAGGCCTCCGCAGTCTGTAGGGCCGTAAGGAGACAGGGCAGAGGGATGATATGACAGGACTTAGAGAAACGATCCACAACGACCAGGATCGTGGTGTTACCCTGTGAGGGTGGAAGATCAGTCAGAAAATCCACTAACAGGTGCGACCAAGGCCGCTGTGGAACGGGTAAGGTGCCTCAGAGCCTTACACTGGGCGCACACCAAGCAGGAGGAAACATAAACCCTTACGTCCTTAGCCAAGGTGGGCCACCAGTACCTCCCACTCAAACAGCGCACTGTCTGACCGATCCCAGGATGACCAGAGGAGGGTGACGTGTGGGCCCAATAGATCAACCGGTCCCGAACAGCAGATGGGACAAACAGACTCCCAGCGGGACACTGGACGGGAGAGGGCTCTGCACGTAACGCCTGCTCAATGTCCGTGTCCAGCTCCCACACTACCGGGGAGAATGGGAGTGGGATCCATGGGCCGCTCCTCTGTGTCATACAGCCAGGACAATGAGTCTGCCTTCACGTTCTGGGAGCCTGGTCTGTAGGAAAGGGTAAACACAAAACGGGTGACAAACATGGCCCACCTTGCCTGGCGAGGATTCAGTCTCCTCGCTGCCCGGATGTACTCCAGATTGCGGGGGTCAGTCCAGTTGAGAAAAGGGTGTCTAGCCCCCTCAAGCCAATGTCTCCACGCCTTCAAGGCCTTGACGACAGCCAACAGCTCCCGGTCCCCCACATCATAGTTTCGCTCCGCCGGGCTGAGCTTCTTCGAGAAGAAGGCACAAGGGCGGAGCTTCGGTGGCGTACCGAGAGCTGACAGAGCACAGCTCCTATCCCAGCCTCGGACACGTCCACCTCCACTATGAACGCCAAAGAGAGATCCGGATGGGTCAGCACGGGAGCCGAGGTAAACAGAGCCCTCAGGTGACTAAAGACCTGTTCGCCTAAGCTGACCACTGCAAGCGCACCGGGTCCCCTTCAGCAGTGAGGTAATGGGAGACGCTACCTGACCAAAACCCCGGATAAACCTCCAGTAGTAGTTGGCAAACCCTAAGAACTGCTGCACCTCCTTTACCGTGGTGGGAGTCGGCCAATTACGCATGGCTGAAATGCGGTCACTCTCCATCTCCACCCCTGAGGTGGAAATGCGATACCCTAGGAAGGAGACGGACTGTTGGAAGAACAGGCACTTCTCAGCCTTGACGTACAGGTCATGCTCCAACAGGCGACCAAGCACACTGCGCACCAGGGACACATGCTCGGCGCGTATAGCGGAGTATATCAAAATATCATCAATACACACCTCCTTGTGACCCCCCTGCGTCACCATGCCCAAAGGAGCGGTGACCTCCCTAATCAACCCTGACAATAATGGTCGACTATCTAAGGCGTGAACGGGGAAGGGCACAGCCACGGGAACAATGGGGATCCCTAAACTATAGGCTAACGCTCTATCAACAAAATTCCCAGCTGGTCCACCAGCTGGTCGAACGTGAGGGTGGTGTCTCTGCAGGCCAACTCCCGACTGACGTCCTCGCGCAGACTTCAGCGGTAATGGTCGATCAGGGCCCTGTCGTTCCATCCCTCGCTGGCAGCCAGGGTCCTAAACTCCAGGGCGAACTCCTGGGCACTCCTCGTCTCCTGCCTCAGATGGAAGATGCGCTCACCCGCCGCTCTACCCTCGGGCGGGTGGTTGAAGACTGCCCGGAAACGGCAGGTGTACTCCTCAAACTGGTCCAATGTCGCATCTCCCTCTCTCCACACGGCGTTGGCCCACTCCAGGGCTTTCCCAGTGAGGCACAAGACGAGGGCGGACACCCTCTCAAGGCCCGATGGAGCCGGGTGGACGGTGGCCAGTTATAGGTCCAGTTGGCAGTTTGCGGCCTTTCCGTCGTATTCCTGGGGCAGGGAGAGACGAATCCCACTGGGACCAGGAGGAAGAGGGGCGCTCAGAGGAGACCCCGGTGCTGCTGGAGGCGCTGGAAGAACTCCCCGTCTCTCCAAGTGGTCCATAGTCTGGACAACGCGGTCCATGGCGGTGCCAAGATGGTGGAGCATTGCTGCGTGCTCCCGGATGCGCTCCTCCACCCCCATACCCGGGGTACCTGCTCCTGCTGACTCCATAGTTGGGTCGGTGATTCTGTAAGGGGTGCGTACTGGCGGCAGAGAAGTCAGACGCAGGAGAGCAAAAACGGTGTTTCCAACGGCTCAGTTTAATAACAAAAACCCACCGGAAAACAGATCAATAAATGGGTACATAACCTGACGCACACCAGGACAGACGTGCACAAGCACTTACAATAAACAATCACCGACAAGGACATGAGGGGGAACAGAGGGTTAAATACACAACATGTAATTGATTCAATTGGAACCAGGTGTGACGGAAGACAAAACCAAAGAAAAATGAAAATAGGATCATAGATGGCTAGAAGGTCGGTGACTTCGACCGCCGAACGAACAAGGAGAGGGACCAACTTCAGTGGAAGTCGTGACAGTTTCCTTACTTTCCGGCAACTGAGTCAGGAAGGAAGCCTGTGTCTTTGTAGTAAATGGGTGTATTGATAAACCATCCAAAGTGTAATTAATAACTTTACCATGCTCAAAAGGAATATTCACTGTCTGTTTTTGTCTTAATTTTTACCCATGTAACGCTAGGTGCCCTTCTTTGCGAGACATTGGAAAATCTCCCTGGTCTTTGTGGTTAAAACTGTGTAAGGTCCCTCTTCTGAGGGATATGAGGGATATGTTCTTCTGAGGGATATGTTTTTGCATGGACATTGCCATTGAGGACCACCATTTTAAAGTAGCCAACTGGGTGGGACTTCCTATAGATTAAGGAAGGATCACATCCAGGTCATCAAATGAATTATACTAGTGAGCAAACATTTCATAACTGCAGGTGTTCAAAACACACTCCAGATGGAAGTATGCAACCATTCAGTTTGTTTACCAAGTCATAGTAGTAGAAGAAAATTCATTACTTCAAAATGTAGATGGCCTCAATGGCGCTGCCCGTTCCCTCACAGATGCCACAATAGGACAGATACAGTGTGTCATCTAAGTCTATGGTTCAAGGGTGAATAAAGTGTCCTTAGTTACAGTACCTTGCGATGTTAGTTATTGTGCAAGGCTATATGTACTGTACTGAACAATGAACCACACCCTCTTATGCCTAGATAAGCCTGGTGAATGGTTGAGTAACAATATTTCAAAGCTAGGCCACTCTCTCTCTCTCACTCACATCCTCACTCTCTCTCTCTATACTTAAAATGAAGTATTTACAGTAAAACAGCATGACCAAAGTGAATAACACAACAAGTGTATTTTATATTATTTACTTTAAAAAACATATTAGCAAAATTTGACACTTACGAAATAGGCAATACGATTAATTTACAAAATGGGTCAGTTTGGTAATTGAATTCCAAATTAATAATATGAACATATGACAATGCTGATGAATCCATAGAATTAGGAATTAGAATACTAGAATGGAAATGAACCTTCTAAAAATTGGCCAAAGGTCAGCCATGTTGGTCAGGGAGTATGCCAGTGCTCTGATAAGATAGTGTAAAACAATGAATGTGGAGAATTTATCTGCACTGTATGTGTGTTAGCTAGCTAGCCAAACAGTTTTAGATGAATGATTCTAAATTAACTACCAATATGCCAACATTCCATTCAAACAATGTGGTCAATTCACAGCCATACACTGGTTCAAATCAGTTGATGATAGGACATAGACAAGTTGTAAATGCAACAAGTACTGAAATTGTATCATATATTAGCACTCACTGCTTTCCAATAAAACTACATCTGAGACATTTAGGGGCTATTTACACATAACATTTGTATAAAACCCATATACATTGTATTTATAATTATATGACAATATTTGAGGTTGACTATAATTACATTACACAATTTCTGATACATCACATGCCTCACTTTTATTTTTCTGCATAAGTAAAATCAGGAAATAGATAATCTATGCCTCTACTGCCATTCATTCCAATTAGACTAGTTATGGATTTCTCCCTGACCAAGACAGCTGACACTTTCGCCCCATTATGGAACAAATTTTGAGGGTTTATGACATAGCACCTCTAGTAATGTCATAGGGGGCGGCAGGTAGCCTAGTAGTTAGAATGTTGGGTCAGCAACCGAGCTGACAAGGTAAAAATAGGTAATTCTGCCCCTGAGAAAGTTAACCCACTGTCCCTGTGCGCTGTGGATGTTGATAAAGGAAGCCTCCCACACCTCTCTGACACATTTCAGTTGAATTCATTCAGTTGTACAACTGACTAGGTATCTCCCTTTCTATGGATCAATCAATAGAACAACATGTCGCTATGAATACTCACAGGCTGTCTGTCTGGTTCAAACCCCCCCCTGTTCACACACTCAGCCTCATGCTGAGTGTGTGAACTGACTCACTGTCAGACACTGTCTCATCAACCCCATGGGCCGTATCAGCACCTGTCTCTTCAGAACCTTCTATTCTAAAAATAATCACCCAGAACCTTCTATTCTAAACAGAAGCAGGCAGAACATTATATTCTAAAAAGTAGCACCCAGAACCTTTTATTTTAAACAGAAGCACCTATAACCTTCTGTTCTAGTCTAAACACAAGACTCTCTGCAGCCAATCAATCATAGGAATCGAATGGATTAAAGGGACGATCGTAGTGTGACCAATTAAACATAGAAGCCCCAATGCAGTCTAATCAACACTCATATAGAATAGTGTGTAATGTTTGTACCCCATCCACCTAAATTCATAAGTTATTTTAAAAATCAAATAATCTCGTCAAATATTCATGTATTCTTCAACGCACCTGTTTTTAGAGTCACATGAACAAACATTTGATTCTACGATACTAAACTTCATGTGGCTTTACCATAATATACACAAATAAAATAACATGACCAATGCCCCCCCCCAAAAAAATCTTGATCGCTAAAAATAATTTCTAGTTCAGGATTTAAATGAACACTCAGTGGTGCAAAATTACTCCAGTGTTGGTGTTAATAACCAGATTTGAATGTGATTAAAACACTTAAAAACATAGCCATCATTATCATATTTCCCAGCATGCTCTATTACAGTTTGATTTTTATTATTGTTTGTTTCAATATCTGTGTGTTTGCATGTACTGTACATTGACTGATCAAAGAATATTATGCTACACAAAGATAAATAACATAATTTTTTCTAAACTAATTCAATCTGTTAGTTAGATTTATTGCAATGGTTGTTTCAGTTTAGATGGTTTAGGTAGGCTCATCTATCAAATTTTCCAAACTCTGACAGTCATTCTGAATGCAGGCTACGGGTGATCAAAAATGTAAACTCTTGGATATCCACACTCTGGCTAGATTCCAATAGGAATGACATCACCTTGCAAGCCAGCATAATGTGAATGCACACCTGATGTGGCCTGTAAACTATGAGTTTTGGGCCACTGTTAATAATTTTATTTGGTGAAAGCCACAGGACTGAAAATGAATGAATGCAATGACCATGTCTTTGTCACTAACAACTCTACAATTCACTCGAAAAGGTAAGGCACACTGGGAAATATGCAAATATGGCTTTACACCATACCCCAAATACGAGTTACCTTAACACTACAGGTATTCATTAAAATGTTAATATCACTGAAAAAAGTGTGGACCCGTATAGACTCTGAAAAAGTGTTACATTTAACAATCGCAGAGTTGATTCAACACTGGGGAATTTGCTGTACAAGTAAATACATAGTACTTTCCAGTGCAAAATGTCAAACTAACAAACAGTTAGAGCAATTCAGTGTGTTTACTCTGAATGATAGCATAGCAACCCTCTTAACAGATTCCTAAAATTCATGGTATTATCAGAAAAAGAGTACACTTACAGTAATAAAACATATTGCATTATATTCTCTTTGTTCATTTCTTGTTGTTACAGACCTCAGCTAATGTCTTGAACTTTGGCCCCAATGTGTTTAGGAAGTCCAGGTCTTCCTGGTTTCCTTGGTCACTGCAGCAGCCCACCGAGCCGGCTGGAGACCCCACCCCCTCAAAGCCGTACGTGCGGATGATGTCATCGGCATATCGCCCCTCCTCCCTCGTCCCTAGGTAAGCCAACTTCTGCAAAGACCAGGTAGACAATGTAAGAGATGACGTGAAGAAAGGAGAATGCATTTTGTTATTAGTCCATAGAGAGCAGGGACTAGTCCGATGGTAGGTAAAATATTACATCTTTGCATAGGATATTACTGACAGGTATTACACTGAGAACAGACCAACATTTCACCAACCAGACAAGATATATGAAAGCTAACACAGGATTTAGCAAGTAAGAAAGCATTTCAGATGGGAATAGTCTAGGCTTTTACCAATAGGAAGAACGATTTACATTATTTGAGCTGTTTCTCAAGTTCTCTACAACCACTTTACCTGTTGTAAAAACAGCCCGTTCGTTTGCCAAGTGTGCCAGGCTGCAGAGTCGTTGAATTTCATGAAACGTGTGTTGTCAAAAGTCATGTTTCCACCGCCATATTGACCTCCACCACATTGTCCACTGCCATATTGTCCAACGTATTGGCTGCTTTCGCATTGGCCTGAGAAGCCGGTCTCCTTATCGGTCACTACGACACCGCCGGACTCCTGTAGCAGATTCTGTTGAGCGCCCAGGCCTCCTCCAATCATACCAGAGTTCTTAGCTCTCACCCACCTCACATCAATCATGGATCCCTTCACTGATGAGTCGATCCCAGATGCAGGAACGATGATGAGATTTGAATCCTGAGCCATATTTCAGAGAAAGAAAAAAAACATCCAAAAACAAATGAGGATATAACAGTGAAATTAGCTAAGATTCCATGAACATGAGAAATGTGTTTTGTAATGCTGTCATTATGACAGACTTACCACTGCATCCCCTGGGGCCTCAATGTTAGACTTCAGGAGGATACCGCCACTGTCTCCCATATCTTCCAGCTCCATTTTCTCATTCTTTGTAACACAGATGAATGCAAAGAAGATACCTGCAATAAAGAACAAAAAAGAAAAGTAGCTCAATCAAAATGTATGGTCCGAAAGTGGTCACAGGTTCGTCTGACGAACAAGAAGCACAAGCCATTTGCTAAGGAACAAAGTTATACTAGCTGTCATCAGCTGCTTAAGACTTCACCTAATGTCTAACGCCTCTGACACCAACCTGTCAGGCCTACATAAATAAGATGAATGAACATAATAAAACATTAGAGACTCACAGAGAAGAAGTAGCAGGCACAGCGCCAGCAGCATGGCCAGGATGGCCCACACCCCCAGCGACGTGGAGTTCTGGTAGGCCAAACACGCTCCGTTTCTGCAGCGGCAGATCCGGACCGTTACCGTCTGGGTCTTTCCAAATCCCTGTAGGTCCTTGACCATCAAGGGGACAGTATACAGACCATTAGGGAGCTCCTTGGTGTGCTCCAACATCCCTGCAGTGTCTGAGGAGGAAATACACTGTTGTAAAGAACAGGAGTTTGGGCACTAGTTTTCCTGGTGAGATTACATTGTAAGGACAAAAACTCCTGGCTCTAAACAATACTCATTGTCAGTTAGGTGCTGTGTAAGGTGGCTCTGGTGATGTTGCATTCTAGAGTATTTTGGCTCTAACGTTGTATTGAAGAATGTATGAGACTGACTACTCACTATAAGATGTGCATTTTCCGTTTAGATTTAAATAATTGCTTCACTTTTTAAATCACATATGCAAGATATCAATTTATATAGAGATGGAACGGAGTCCGGAGGTAGGAATCATTTTCATACCGTTAAGTCGCTTCACAGCCCATCTCCCATCATGCTCCTCTCCCAGTTTGAAGCTGAAGGGGGCGGCGAATGGAGCTCGGTCTTTGTCCTCTGCTACCACCAGCACAGAGCCCATCTCTCCCCCATCCTTCTCACACACCACCAGGTCTTTAGAGGGGATGACTGGGACGTGGTCGTTCACATCCTCCACTTGAATAATCACTGTCCCTGTACCGGTCTTGAGACCTAAAAATAGAGTAAGAAACACGATAACATATCAATGAACAATTCTTGCTGTTTTTTTTGTGGTTTTATTGTGAGAGCTATTGGGGATCCTAATAAAATACCAAGTCACACCAGGTGTTATAGAGTGACTGCTATACTCCTCATCTTGTCACTTAAACAACAGACTTATTGTTCCAATTCATCCCAAAGGTGTTCGATGGGGTTTAGGTCAGGGCTCTGTGCAGACCAGTCAAGTTCTTCCACGCCGATCTCGACAAACCATTTCTGTATGGACCGCTGTGTGCACGGGGGCATTGCCATGCTGAAAAAGCAAAGGGCCTTCCCCAAACTATTTCACAAAATCATCTAGAATGTCATTGTATGCTGTAGCCTTAAGATTTCCCTTCACTGGAACTAAGGGGCCTAGCCTGAACCATGGAAAACAACCCCAGACCATTATTCCTCCTACACCGAACTTTAATAGTTGGCTATATGCATTGGGGCCGGTAGCATTCTCCTGGCATCCGCCAAACCCAGATTTATCAGTCGGACTGCCAGATGGGGCAGCGTGATTCATCAATCCAGAAAAACTGGTTTCCACTGCTCCAGAGTCCAATGGCAGCGAGCTTTACACCACTCCAGCCAACTCTTGGCATTGTGCCTGGTGATCTTAGGCTTGTGTGCAGCTGCTCAGCCATGGAGACCCATATCCTGAAGCTCCCGACCAACAGTTATTGTACTGACGTTGCTTCCAAAGGCAGTTTGGAACACAGTAGTGAGTGTTGCAACCGAGGACAGACGATTGTTAAGTGCTAGGCTCTTTAGCACTCGGTGGTCCCGCTTGTGTTTGCCATTGTTGCTCCTAGATATTTCCACTTCAAAATAACAGCACTTACAGTTGACAGAAGAAGCTCTAGCAGGGCAGAAATTTGATGAACTGACTTGTTGGAAAGGTGGCATCCTATGACAATACCACCTTGAAAGTCACTGAGCTCTTTAGTAAGGCCACTACACTTCCAATGTTTGTCTATGGAGATTGCATGGCGGTGTGCTCAATGTTATACACCGGTCAGCAACAACTGTGGCTGAAATAGCCAAATCCACCATTTTGAAGGGGTTTCCACATACTTTTGTATATATTGTGTATTTAACTAAGACTCTGTAAACAATATCTACTTACTGGCATCAACAGCTTTCATAGTGACGTTGTACACGCCATTCGTTACAAAGTGGGACTCCCTGTCGATATTATTGGCGATCTTCAGCTGCCCGGTGCTTTCATCTACCTTGATCCATGAAGCAGGGTCTGAGACCTTGTAATACCTGAGAGGGAACAGAGAGAGAAGGAACTTTTACAGCATTCTCTTGTGTAACGGTACAATTCTGTTGGAGTGAGAAAAAAACATGTCATTCCTCTATCTTCTTTTGAAACACAATCTGACCTTACTTGTTATAACATCATATTATTGTTATTATTATGATTATTATCAACATGGTCACACAATAGGCCAGTACTACCCTGGTTCCAGATCTGTTTGTGCAGTCTTGCCATCTCCTGTAATTATAGCAAGACAGTACAAACAGATCTGGGACCTGGCAGGGTCAATTATTGGTGAGATCAATAAGGTAAACTAGAGTCTTACTTGATGCCAGCGCTGCTCTTGGTCTCTGGGTCTGTGGCTATGTAGGTCCCAATCAGGGTGTCGTTAGGAGTGTTCTCCTTGACTGTGAAGAGTACGGTGGGGGCGGTGAACTCTGGTCCCTCGTCCTCGTCCACTACAGAGACGTCTACAGGGATGGACATCCACTGGGCCTTGGTCCCACTCAGCTCAGCCTGGTTACGGGCCAACACCTCCAGCTTTAGGTTCTTGGTCTTCTCGTAGTCTAGAGGCTGGAGACACAGCAAGGACATAGTGTTATTTTACTGTATTATCATCCGTCAATGACAATGCGCAAAGAAGTCTTTTGGCTCAATATTTTGACTGTCTTTATGTTATGGGATAGTTCACCAAATGTATAGATTAGCCTCATTTTATAAATAACTAGCAAGACATCTATGGAAAGTCATGATCAAATAAAAAATTTGAGGTTCATTGTGAGTACCAGCTCACCTTTATTAGGTAAATTAGTCCTTCATTCGTTTTGGGGTCTCTTTCGATCCTGAAGTTCCCATTTTCGTTCCCCTTTTGGATGACAAACTCAGTGTTCCAGTTTGGTGTCTTCACCAAGTCCTTATCTTCAATGGGGATTCTGAGGATGAGTCCCTCTCCTTGGTTCTCTTTAACTTTTACATCGTACTGCAAAAGGAAGTAACATATAGTTATTTGGCCAAAACAAACAGAGTATTCATAAAACAAACTGGGACATCCATGCCTTTTTTGTTACATTGCAGAATAAACTGCAATACACAAACTCCACTACTGTAAAAAGTTGTCAAAGAAAACATACAGATGTCTTTGTGAATGTGGGAGGGTTGTCGTTGATATCACCCAACACAATGGTGGCTGTGGCTGTGTTGAATAGACCATTCAGAGCTCCATTCATGTCTCTGATTTCAACTGTCACCAAATAATTATCATTCACCTGAAAAACAAATACAAACATACATTTAGATCAATAATTTAAGCAATGATAGCCGTGATCAACAACGTGGAACCCTGGAAAACTGTAAGTGAGATATTTTTTTAAAGGTACAGCGATGGGACTGACCTCTCTGTCGAGGGTGTCAGTTTTGGTGCTGATGACTCCCGTCTCTGGGTTAATGTAGAACAGGTTAGTCCCAGAGAGGAGGGAGTACCTGATCTTAGTGTGGTCTGTACCACGCTCGTCTATGTCTGTGGCATTCACCATCCCCACCATCGTCCCTGCAATAGAACGTATCACAACACACCGGCTATTAGTTCACATCCACAAGTTCCCGTTACAAAGGTCAATGTCTGGATGTGTGCACAAATTGCTCAGAAAATGGACTAACTTGTGAAACGTATGTCACTTTTTCCATGTACTGTATTGCAGAGGCTACGGGCACTCTGGTATTTCTTATTTCAGCTGTGTGTTTCTCACCTGCTTTGCTTTGCTCCAGCACAGTAAACTGCAGTAGGCCAGTGAAAGTTGGTGCATTGTCGTTCACATCGTCTACATTCACTGTGATGGGTAATGGTAGATCTGTCTCCTGGTTGGTGTATCTGTCAAACACTCTGGCTTGAAACTGGAGGAAGATGGACTCAGTTTAGAAATGGCTTACACTGTTTGTGTTGTCTGTGCTACGGTATCAAGAGTACAATTGTCATGTTAACATCACAGATAAAGAATCAATCAATTATTCAAGCAAGCAATCAATAATTGTTGTTTACTACTCACTACAAACTGAGGAGTTCTCTCGCGGTCGACAACTTTGTTGACCCTCAACATCCCAGTCTCCATCACCACACTGAACACACCCACAGGATCCTCTGTCACTCCAGGCCCACTGATGGTGTAGTACACACTGCGAGTGGCCGACGAATCAGATGCAATCTGGACCAGGAAACAATCAAGTATTATTTGCGGTCAAGCTTCAACAAGCAGTGGGATAATAACATCACCCTGGTTCAAGGCCGTGCAGACCTTTCATGGGGCAGGTGCTCAAAATGACCATTTTAACATATTTGAGCATAAGCCTATTTATTTGTGCAGCAACACTCTCACTCATTATCACAAATTGTGAACTTGACAATGACTTGCGGGCAGTGGGTTACGAACAACAATGACAAAAAAATGAATACAAAATTATACCACCACCCAAAAGGGCACTTTAGTGACTAGAAGGACAAAGGGGCATGTGCTCTGCTCAGGTAGAGCCCTATCTGTGCGCGTGCCTGCTCAGGTTAAGAAATTGCACAATTTAGAATGTGAAGCATTGAGCTATGCATAACAGAAATACTCATAAGCCTTACAGGTAATAGGCCTAAAGCACAATACTTTTCGACTACTGTTAGAAAAAGTTATTTTGTGTTAATATGTATTCGCCTAGGCAGGTTACAACAGATCCAATTACAGTGCACACCCTGCCCAGTAGTTAGAAAGGAAGGGGAAGGGTTAAAAAGGAGAAAAAACAACTAAGTAAATGCTCCAACTGATCCCTCTGTTTGTGTCTGGGTGTGTGAACCCCCAGGTGAGGGCGTGGACCATACAGGTACAGAATGTGCATTAGCACCAAGTGAGAACGAATGAGAAATAGAGTGGAACATGGGGGTGGGAGAAAGGCAAGGACATGTAGAGGATAAATTGGAGTTTGTTACATGACACAAAATATGTACATGGCTTAGGTTTAATATCAATATTCAAACACAAAATGTGCTGAAATGTGATGCAAGTTGTGACTTATTTTAAGGACATTACCAGATCAATGTCCTTTGGAAATGGCAGAACGTCGTTTTCTATGATGTTGAAGGGCAGAGGACTCCAACGTCTTTTGGAGCGCTTTAGTAGGCCATCTTTCAATACCTGAAAAAGCAGAAAAAAGACCACACAAAGTCACAAGTCAACAATGTGATATAGATAATTTCACAAAAACAATACTTATTTGAAAAATGAGACTTTGTACTATAAGCCCATGCAGAATCCACCTTACCTTTCTAGAGTTCTGGGCAAGGTAAACATTAATTTCTCTCTTCTGACCATTGGGGTCCTGAAACTGCACTGAGAATGTTCTGCCATTGGCTGGTACCATGGTGATGGCGACTGTTACTATAGTGCCATCATGTCGTACTGTGAAGTCGGGGTCACTAGTTGTAAAGTGCAATGTGATGGTGTCACATTGGTCCACATCAACTGAACGACGAGAGAGAAAGAAACGTTGTCAACTATACAAGGACAAAAAAAAACAAACATGGATCATCCACAACACAATAACTTGATTATGATTAACGATGTTAACTGGTTATAAACAGTTCATGACTATATTGATTGTTTCATTCAGTATTAAGTACATTCAAAGTTAGACAGGATGGAAACATTTGTGAATGGCAGGACCTTTTGCAATAACATGTCCAACTTGTACTGTCTGCGGTACTGTTGCTCGTATGGAGGCAGGGGTGAAGCAGGAGTCCACACATGAGAGGGTCTGGAATTGCATGAGAGAGATATAATGTTCATACATTCTAACAGGTGGCATATCATACAAAAGCTGTGTTACAAATATGGTACTGCATTCATGGATATTCTGTCTTGTCAGTTCTTTGTACTAGATGAACCAAAAGAATATACATTTAAATGTGTACATGGACGTTTTCAAGGAGTGCATAGGCTGCACAGGTACAGTGCCTTCAAAAAGTGTTGACACCCTTTAACTTGTTCAACATTTGGTTGTGTTACAGCATGGATTTAATATTGACTCAATGGAGATGTTGTGTCACTGGCCTATACACAATACTCCATAATGTCAAAGTGGAACTATGTTTTTCAAAATGTTTACAAATTAATTAATTAAATTAAAAGCTAAGATATCTTGAGTCAATAACTATTAAACTTCATTGTTATGGCAAGCCTAAATTAGTTCAGGAGTAAAAATGTGCTTATCAAGTCACATAATAAGTTGCATGGACTCACTGTGTGCAATAATAGTGTTTAACATTATTTTCGAATGACTACCTCATCTCTGTACCCCACACATACAGATAATTGTAAGGTCTCTCAGTCGAGCAGTGAATTTCAAACACAGATTCAACCACAGAGACCTGGGTGGTTTTCCAATGCCTCGCAAAGAAGTGCACCTATTGGTAGATGGGTATAAAAAAAAGCAGATACTAAATATCCCGTAGAGCATGGTAAAGTTATTAATTACACTTTGGATGGTGTATCAATACACCCAGTCACTACAAAGATACCGGCGTCCTGCCGAACTTAGTTGACGGAGAGGAAGGAAACCGCTCAGGGATTTCACCATGAGGCCAATTGTGTCTTTAAAACAGTTACAGAGTTTAATGGATGTAATAGGAGAAAACTGAGGACCGACCAACAACATCATACTGTAGTTGCTCAACAATACTAACCTAAACGACACAGTCAAAAGAAGGAAGCCTGTACAGAATTTTTTTTTCTCCAAAAGATGCATCCTGTTTGCAATAAGGCAATAAAGTAAAACTGCAAAAAAATGTGGCAAAGAAATGAACTTTGCCTTGAATACAAAGCATTATGTTTGGAGCAAATCCAACACAACATCACTGAGTACCACTTAATATTTTTCACACATGGTGGTGGCTTTATCATGTTATGAGTATGCTTGTCATTGGCAAGGACTAGGGAGTTTTTTTGATACAAATGAACTGAATAGAGCTAAGCCCCGGTCAAAATCTTAGAGGATAACCTGGTTCAGTCTGCTTTCCAACAGACACTAGAAGACAAATTCACCTTCAGCAGGACAATAACCTAACATCACGGCCAAATATACACTGGAATTGCTTATCAAGACGACAGTGAATGTTCCTAAGTGGCATAGCTACAGATTTGAGTGAAATCGGCTTGAAAATCTATGGCAAGACTTGAGAATGTCTGTCTAGTGTAAGGGACATTTTTGTTAAACCTTGCTGATGCTTGTGTACTAGAAGATCTTTCCAGAAGCTTAGTTGCTTAGGCATTAAGGTTGAGATTGCTAAAGAAATTAGATCATATAAGATAGAAGATATGTACGTTCATTAGTATAGGCCTGTTTTAACTTGTCTTGTGAGTGTGTAGCATAGAAACCTAACTAGGAAATTAGGTCCCTATGATCTGGGCACACAGTCAGGAGCTGACTGGGACAACCTATGGCTTCCTGTTAGTCAGAAGGGAATGATCTGGTTCCTTTTCAGTATATTAAAACAGAGCAAAGCGTTGTATCCTGCACACCAGTCATAGAGCCTGTTGCTGGGCGACAGGTTCATGCTTGTGAATGTGTGTGTGTGTGTGTAAGTGAAACCATACATCATCCGGGCAGACAGTAAAAGGCTCTTGCTGGCTACTTTATGAGGAACTATGTCTGGAGTGATTTCCTGTTGCTTTGACACCTATTGTCCTCACTAGAAGATTAGAATAACCAGCAGTTGCTCCAGAACGAGATGACAAAATTAGAGTTAGTCTGTAACTTTAACTTCAGTTTCGTCCTGTTCTCCACACACGTACACATAACAAGATCATGTGTTTTGTACACTCTTGCGTAAGACGGTGGGCCTATATAAGGTTTCTGTACTCCTTGTTTCATTTGAGCTCTCGGCCTTCCACCTCAGAGTGTAGGGTTGACCAGCTACATTATTGCAAATCTTATCAAATAAAGGTTGATTGTTTGAAGAAATGACAAGTATCTCCTTATTGATTAAAGTTTCGACGACACTAGCAATGAGCAACATGACAGTGCTTGAATATATTTTTTTTTAAAGAATAATGGGCAGAAATTGTACAATCCAGGTGTGCAAAGCTCTTAGAGACTTACCCAGAAAGACTCACAGCTGTAATCACTACCAAAGGTGATTCTAATATGTATTGACTCAGGAATGTGAATACTACATTTCTAAAAACATGTTTTCACATTGACATTATGGGGTATTGTGTGTAAATGGGTGAGAAAAATAAATATATGTAATCATTTTTGATTTCAGGCTGTAACACAACAAAATGTGGAATAAGTCATGGGGTATGAATACCTCCTGAAGGAACTGTTGATGTATCAACAAGCTGCACCTTGCCAGTGATCTTTTTAGCTGAATGTTAGAAGTAGGGGTGCTGAGAGTTCTGCAGCACCCCCTGAAAAATCTTAATAAAAAAAAACAATAAACGGAAACAGGCCTATATACACTATATATACAAACGCATGTGGATCAATTCCATATTAATGCCCATGATTTTGGAATGAGATGTTCAACGAGTGTATATATACAGTACCAGTCAAAAGTTTGGACACACTGATTCATTCAAGGGTTTTTCTTTATTTTTACTATTTTCTACATTGTGGAATAATAGTGAAGACATCAGAACTATGAAATAACACATATGGAATCATGTAGTAACCAAAAAAAGTTTTGAACAAATCAAAATATATTTTAAATTTGATCTTCTTCAAAGTAGCCACCCTTTGCCTTGATGACAGCTTTGCACACACGTGGCATTCTCTCAACCAGCTTCACCTGGAATGCTTTTCCAACAGTCTTGAAGGAGTTCCCACAAATGAGCACTTGTTGGCTGATTTTCCTTCACTCTGCTGTCCAACTCATCCCAAACCATCTCAATTGGGATGAGGTTGTGTGATTGTGGAGGCCAGGTCAACTGATGCAGCACTCCATCACTCTCCTTCTTGGTCAAATAGCCCGTACACAGCTTAAAGGTGTGTTGGGTCATTGTCCTGTTGAAAAACAAATGATAGTCCCACTAAGCTAAAACCAGATGAGATGGCGTATCGCTGCAGAATGCTGTGGTAGCCATGATGGTTAAGTGTGATTTGAATTCTAAATAAATCACTGACAGCGTCACCAGCAAAGCACCCCTACACCATCAAACCTCCTCCTCCATGCTTCACGGTGGGAACCACACATGCAAAGATCATCCGTTCACCTACTCTGCGTCTCACAAAGACACAGTGGTTGGGACCAAAAATCTCAAATTTGGACTCATCAGAACAAAGGACAGATTTCCAACGGTCTAATGTCCATTGCTCATGTTTCTTGGCCCAAGCAAGTCTCTTCTTCTCATTTGTGTCCTTCAGTAGAGGTTTCTTTGCAGCAATTCGACCATGAAGGCCTGATTAACGCAGTCTCCTCTGAACAGTTGATGTTAAGATGTGTCTGTAACTTGAACTCTGTGAAGCATTTATTTGGGCTGCAATTTCTGAGGCTGGTAACTCTAATGAATGTATCTTCTGCAGCAGAGGTAACTTGGGGTCTTCCTTTCCTGTGGCGGTCCTCATGAGAGCCACATCATAGTGCTTGATGGTTTTTGTGACTGCACTTGAAGAAACTTTCAAAGTTATTGAAATGTTCAGTATTGACTGACCTTCATGTCTTAAAAGTAATGGACTGTCATTTCTCTTTGATTATTTTAGCTGTTCTTTCCATAATATGGACTTGTTTTTTTACCAAATAGGGCTTTCTTCTGTATAAAACCCCTACTTTGTCACAACACATTTGATTGGCTAAAATGCATTAAAAGCATTAAGGAAAGAAATTCCAAGGCACACCTGTTAATTGAAACGCATTCCAGGTGACTACCTCGTGAAGCTGGTTGAGAGAATGCCAAAAGTGTGTAAAGCTGTCATCAAGGCAAAGGGTGGCCACTTTCAAGAATCTCAAATCTAATATATTTAGATTTGTTTAACACTTTTTTGGTTACTACATGTTTCCATATCCATTATTTCATAGTTTTGATGTCTTCACTATTATTCTACAATGTAAACCTTGAATGAGTAGGTGTGTCCAAACTTTTGACTGGTACTGTATATATATTTATTTATATATTCATTTTTTCCTCACAAAAGTAGAGCACTGGGCCTTTACTAGTCCTGTATTAGTGGACCAATGCCATCTGTAACATGGGAACATGTATACATTTAAAAAAATAAAAAATAAATCACAAACGTACTACACTGGGTTTAGTAGTCCTGTATTAACTGACCTATTAACTCCCCCCCCCCCCCCCCCCAAAAAAAAAACATATTCCCAGGCTATGCAACACGGTTAAGTCAAAGTTTGGCAACAAAGTTTGCAAATTCAATTACATTAATAGAAACTTGAGCAGGTGATATATCAAAATCAAATTTGAAAAATACAGAAACACTAATTTAATAGAATTGACTTACTTACCAAAAAGATGCATAAATGTACAGGTAAATTCGGTGCCATTTTTGTTGTCGCAATTCGAAACACTGTATCCGACTAGACACGATTAAACACGCAATAACAATAACTCAAAGTTGTTCTGTCAAGTGGCGGGATTGAGATGGTGGATATTCTTTACGTCAATCAATTACAGTACCCTCATTTTGTCCTTATGGCGACTGGCATTGCCGGTAGCGGAATGACGATTTCGTTTGTTCTAATATGACCGTAGAAATGAAGGCATGCTCCCACGCCCGCGATTACTCACTAACCTGCATGTCGATGACGCATTCGTAGTCTAGGGATGAGATACTCCCCCTCTAGCAATCGTCTGTAGGAATTGGATGGAAGTCATGCCCAGCCTTCCTGTGGGGAAAACAACCTGTTGGCTCACAGCAAAAACTTCACCCTTTTCAAACGCAATTGTCTTGTCTGTTTGTTTTAGTCAATTACATCTAAGAAAACGGCAACATGTCTAAAGGACAACATTGCCTGCTCCCTAGCGTTCTCACTACTTAGAAAAACCCTCAGGCCCCTTTTCATGACGGTTGCTGGCAGCCAGGTGAGTGAGTTCGTGCTAGCTGCCGACCGGAACATTAAGCTAGCCAAGACCAACAACACAAACAAACAGCTACAAGTAGTGAGTGGAGTTATAAACTGACTATACTAAACAAGTTAAATGTCTTACTGTGGTGAAATGTTTTCTACACACATAGCTACATGTAGCCTACTTGGACACCGGGTCAAATAAAATAGTTTTGTCACATGCGCCGAATACAACAAGTGTAGACCGTACCGTGAAATGCTTTCAAACCCTTAACCAACAATGCCGTTCAAGACTATCCCACTCCCCTTACTAAAACAGATTGCAGTCAGCGTGCACAGACGAATTTGACACCAATAGTCTGTATTTAAAAGTTTAAAAAACAAATACATTGTTACATTTGTTAAAGATTTTCATTGTAGTTTACATATGTACCTTCATTTTCAATACATTGAATCCATGATGCACGTGGTATATGAACATATCTTAGCGGTAACAATTGTGACCAATGGGAAAATATACTGGCACAAATTTATATTTGACCATAGCAGATTATACTTTTATTTCAGTAGATTTAAATTGAGTTGGGTTCAAATTAAATAAAATCCCAATTTATTTGTCACATGCTTCGTAGACAACAGGTGTAGACCAACACTGAAGTACTTACCTACGGGTCCTTTTCCAACAATGCAGAGTTAAGGATAGGATAAATAAATTGAAATAGTGACACAGTGAATAACAAATAAGAATAACATGGCTACATATAGGGAGTAGAAAATGACCGCTATGTACAGGAAGTACAAGTACCGAGTCGATGTGCAGGGGTATGAAACTACGTCTTGACAAAATGTATAAATACATATTTATAAAAAGTTTGCTATTCGAATGGTTGTTACAGTGACCACGGTCATTTGGCTGTCCAATTACCGTCATACCACAAATCCATGACTGTCACAGCCCTAGTCCCCATGGGGCAAGATGCCTCATGAAGATTAGTGTGTTAAAATCAATTTTATACATTTTATTTAAAAATGTTAAGTAATTGACTCTTAAAAACTAAATTCTACGTATCTTATTTTTATTTATTAAATCAAATATCGAAAGAAAATGTTATTGCACCTCTCACTAAAAATATCGTCACTATGATGAAGTTTTAAATTTTCAAGCTTCATGTCCAAATCAAATTGTATCTACAAATTGATTGTGAAACTAAATGAAGTTGCTAATACATGATTTGGAAAATGGTAATATACAGTAGGTACCGTTGACTTGCACTGGATTGCCCTGAGGGCATCTTTCCCCGCTGGAGGGGCCCAAACATCACTTAAAATATTACAACTTTATTAAAAACTTATTTCAATTTTTCTTTCTTAACAGGTGAATTACTTATTTTTAGTCTGCCCTACTGGTATATATAAAATGTATAGATCTAACTTCATATGTAACTTTTTCAAAATGACTATTTTTTAATGATTTGATTTCCAAATCATTTTGTTGGTTTAATTTAGATGAGATGATACAGATTACATTTTTAGTTAAGCAAGAGTAGTGGCAGCCAGGGAAGGTGTTGGGAAATAAAATGGATGACAAAAAGTGTTTTTTTTGTGAGAATTACAGGCAGAGGCGCCTTTCACCGGGGTTCGCTTTACCCCAAGTTACCCTACTGTAGGCCACCCCCCTGGTCTGTAAAAAATAAAATATACAAGTGTGATTGATGCTCTATTCACATGTGATCATAAGCTGCTCAAAACATGCTAAGTAAATTGTGTTACATTGTAACATGAGAAAGCACTGTGAAGAAATGTTACCGACAGGGGGAAACGTATTGGCAAAGGGTCATTGTCTGAAATGGAATGCCCCTTAGCGCTTGTTCCCACCTATCAACTGTCCCACCATGCAATGGATTTACAGTGCCTTGCAAAAGTATTCAATCACCTTGGATTTCTTAACATTTTATTGTGTTACAAAGTGGGATTGAAATTGAATTAATTGTCAGCAATCTACACAAAAAAGTACAACAGTTTTTAATATAAATGTAATAACAAAAAATATAGTTGTTGCATAATTATTCAGCTCCCTGAGTCAGTACATGTTAGGAACACCATTGGCATCAATTACAGCTTTGAGTGTTCTTCGGTAAGTCCCTAAGAGCTTTGCACACCTGGATTATGCAATATGTGTAGCTGTTTTAAAATCACCAATGGCCTCATGATAACATCCCTGAGCAGTTTCATTCCTGTCCTGCGGTTCAGTTCAGAAGGATGACTATCTTTGATGTGTCTGGGTGGTTTAATATATAACCCACAGCATAATTAATAATTTGACTATGCTTAAAAAGATGTTCAATGTCTGATTTGTTATTGTTATCCATCTACCAATCACTGCCCTTCTTTAATGAGGCTTTCGAAAACGTTTCCTGGTTGTTTTAGTTGAATTTGTTCTTGAAATTCAATACCTGATTGAGGGACCTTACAGATACAGGAGATGTATAGGGGACAGAGGAAGGGTTAGTCATTCAAAAATCATGTCAACCTGTATTATTTCACACAGAGTTAGCCCATGTAAATTATTGTGTGATTTGTTAAGCCAAATTTGACTACTGAACTAATTATTATATATATTTTATGTCTTTACTCTTTTATATAATTATATCCTCCTAGTATTAATATCTAGTTTTTATGTATCCTTAGATATTGAACGTAGTGTTAGGTTTAAGCTCTTTGTGTATAGAAGTTTAATTATACTGAACCAAAATATGAATGCCACATGCAACAATTTCAAAGATTTGACTGAGTTACAGTTCACACAGTATAAGGAAATCAGTCATTTGAAATAAATTCAGTGGGCCCTAATCTATGGATTTCACATGACTGAGCAAGGGCACAGTCATGGATGGGCCTGGGAGGTTATAGGCCCACCCATTGGCGAGTGTGGCCCAGCCAATCAGAATGAGTTTTTCCAAACAAAAGGGCTTCATTATAGACAGAAATAACCCTCAGCACCCCTCATGCTTTTAATCAGCTTATTGATATGCCACACCTGTCAGGTGGATGAATTATTCCTTTACACTTGTGTGTATAAGGTAGTTGTTGTGAAATTGTTAGGTTAGATTACTCGTTGGTTATTACTGCATTGTCGGAACTAGAAGCACAAGCATTTCGCTACACTCGCATTAACATCTGCTAGCCATGCGTATGTGACAAATAAAATCAGATTTTATTTGATTTATATTGGCATAACAGGGATGTCACCAAATTTATGAACAAAATTTGATAGAAATAAGCTTTTTGTGCGTATCAAAAATGTTGGTGATCTTTTATTTCAGCTCATGAAACATGGGACCAACACTTTACATGTTGCGTTTATATTTTTGTTCAGTGTATTTAGTGGACTGCAGTGAACTGTAGGAATGTGTACTCCCAATAACTCAAGGCTTCTCGTGACTGATAAGAAGTCCTGTGATATGCACAGAGGAGCATGGAGAAATCCTGGATGATGGAAAAGTACTGAAGTACACATTTGTAGTAGGGACGGTTTGAGTGCTAAGGGTATGCATCGAATGTATGCATTCAACTGGTACATCTTCCCAGAGTAAACATTTGAAATGTCACTCAGTGTTTGGCCTCTTTTGTATGAGAAATATGTTTATTGTATATTGAGATAGTGGTTTTCTAATCACTAGAGCTTTTGTAACTCTTTTGTAATTCCTTGGAAATAGGGTCAGATACATTTAATCACATCCACATCCAAGCCCCTACCATTTTGATTTGTTCTGAAGAGAAGAGGATGTGATTAAAATATGTTGTATGGTTAATGTAATCCTTAACGCAGCTATCATGTAAAGTGTTTTTCCATTCAACAAACCTATGATCAGCATTTTCTATAGCTGCTGTGACAGTTCCAGGGAAATGAAGATGACATACATGACATGTTCCTATTTCTTTCTCTCATAATACAGGCATGCCAACGTTTGAATAGAGCTTGGAGTGAGATTTCCTAACGTGAATGCCATTGGCACCACTAGTTTTAAAGCTAATTTCTTGCTATTCAACATATTTTCACATGGCTTAGGCCCATGAACAGGGTGGAATAAAAAATACAAATACATGATTCTTTTAAAGTTGAATACACACAAACCATTTGACCACTTGGTTTGAAGGTACTTTGAAATAATTTTGCCATGAAAATTGGAGTATGCTAACTGGGGGACATTGAATTACTTTGGTTTTTGGTTAGAAATGGCTCATATTAACAGTTGGTAGCAGTGGCTAACCATAGGATGGATTTCAGTTTCTCCTTGTCCATAAGAAACAAACGTAAATATTTAATTCATTTTGGTGAACTATCGCTTTAAAATAGGACCATAGAAAATCCTGCCTAGAGTGGACCGCTGAACTGTTTCCCAAGTCCTGTGGGTTTGAATATGTTCATGTTACATTAGATTTATACAAATTACCTGACAGGTGGTTGAGGCTGATTTGAAAAACCTTGACATCTTTCGCTTTATAGGCAAGATCTGTTGCGTTTCTGCCTGCAAGTTCTGCCTAGCAGCTTGTGCACAATACTAAAATGACAAAACAGGATATTTGAGGCAAGGGACATTTCAATATGGCCTATTCTCATTTTATGTATCTTATTATTCAACAATGTCCATAAATGCTAATAGAAATGCATAAGCCTCATTGCATTTCTGTATATATATTTCTTAAGACATGAGTTGGCATATGATATTTCAAATAGCCTAATTACACCAACAAAATTGGTAAAAGGTGAAATTGTAAAATTATGGGAATAACAGTAGCGTTCCTGCTGAGATAAGCACACTAATTAGTCTATATTTGTTCCCCCCATTGTAGGGGATGAGAATGACTTTCATCAGCTATTGTGAAAGACCAAATAAATTAACACCCAACCCAAATTATCTTTCAATGTTTTGTCACCCCACAAGATTAATTTACACATTTGGGTTTACACTCTGTTGTGACAAAATAATGTTCATAATACAGTAAGACAAATCATGTCACCCTAACAAAATTCCTGCTGAATTCTGCTGTTACAGCCTAATGAACCTAGTGCTAAATTGCCAATGACAAACTGTAGAAATAGAATGAATAGAAAGGGCATCTCATTTCAAGTCAATGATGGCATAATGTGTGGACTGACAGCCATTTTGAGTGTACCCATTCCTAGGTTGAAAATGACAGTATATTTTCAACCTAGCCCCATGCAGGAAGTAAATAGCCTATGGATCTGGGATCATGCAAGTGGTCGATTAAATTACTAGTACTGTCAAAAAGCATTCTGCGACAGAAACAGGCAGGGCCGTAGCTACATATGAGGATACCGAGGTCCGGAATAGTAGAATACACAAGGTGCAATTTCGAAACATGGTTGTGCATTAGCAGTTTTCCTCTTTATTATATGTCACTCACTGACAGTCACTCAATTAGCCCATGTCACTTAAAATGTTTAGTTTGGTAAATTAGCTGGATAGTCTAGTTAGTCTACATTTGTAGTAATCATGGCTGAAGGTGCCCAGGGGCCCTCATTGATTTTGTTAGTCACTCTCACACATACTGTGGGGCAAAAAAGTATTTAGTCAGCCACCAATTGTGCAAGTTCTCCCACTTAAAAAGATGAGAGAGGCCTGGAATTTTCATCATAGGTACACTTCAAACTATGACAGACAAAATGAGAAGAAAAAAAATCCTGAAATCACATTGTAGGATTTTTAATGAATTGATTTGCAAATTATGGTGGAAAAATAAGTATTTGGTCAATAACAAAAAGGTACTCCCCAGTAGGAGCAGCCCTCCATAGGAATGAATAACGTTTTGCAGTATTTCAATTAAACGTAATTAAGTGACACAGGAGAAGAGTGCCTCTTTGGGATGTAGTTAATCCAGTTGGTGCTCTTTGATCATGGGATGAAATACTATAAAATAAAAGTTAGTGCTGGATAATGAACAATGCCGAAATAGCCTTTGTGCAAGAACAAACTTCCAGAAGTAATCAAGGCTCATGTAGTTAATTGTTCCTTATTTCTTCACTTCACGTTAGTGCCTTGATAACCTCTAGAAGTTCGTTTTTGCACAAAGGCTATTTTGGAATTGTTCATTATCCAGCATCAATTTGTGTTTATCCTAAATGTATGTTATTGTAGTAGGTACAGTAACATTAGTACTGAATATTTTTTTGTTAAATTTTCTATGTTTAGCTCACATAACAATTTTTAAATATGCATTACGGTGTCTGTAATAGAATAAACAAATGTCAAAAACAAATGTAGACATTAAAAAAATGAATTTCTATAGCTTCCAAATCTTTTGTAAAATTGAGGAGTACCAACATGGCTATGCAGTGGCTTCAATACTGCTCCCCGTCAGTCATCCAGTGTTTATACACATCATTGGTTTATACACACCCCATATTTATTTTTTAAACTGGGTGGTTCGAGGCCTGAATGCTGATTGGCTGTGTAACGCTCTTCTGAAGAAGAGGACCAAAGCACTGCGTGGTACTTGTTCATGATCATTTATTCAAACTGAACACTGACACAAAATAAAGTGGAACAAAACTAAACAGTTAAGTAAGTAAAGGAGTAAGTAAAGTAAAATTAATCCATGAAATTTTTTTAATTTCTTGTTAATTGGGGGTTTTGCTTACTCAATATCTAAACTCTATTAACGTGAACATTTCAAAAGGGACAAACATTCCTGCCATGACCCTGTTTTTTCGAGCAGGCTTGCCCAGTGTAAGACCTTTAAACATTAGACGCTTGTTATTAACAGTCACTGACACAATCCAAATATAACTAATCTTTATTGAAAACACAAACTGCGTACATGACGCCTAAACTTTCTCCACACTTTCTCCTGGGTAATTTATTACAGACAGACGGAAATTTTAACAAATCGCCGGGCTCAACGAATTCAGTCGTGGCAAAGTTCAGCTATTAGGCTCCTATGTAAAGAGGGTCCCTCCGCTGTGAGTGTGTTGGATTTATGGGTGCTCTCAAGCCAGCGGCCCGGTTCAAAGCAGCTGAGTGTGGGGGGGGAGGGTGAGGAGGATGCATAGGGTCGGACCATGATAACCAATGTGAGGTGGTCGGCTCAATGTCACACTAAATAGATCTGAGAATAGCTGCTCTACCAGGAAGAGAAATCATGAGTTACCTATCTGACCTGTTGAATCATTGCACTATTCATTGGTTATTTACAAACTTACCACTGACTTAGATGCATATCATCTCTCACTGTGGGAACATTCTTAGAATTCTAGTACTGTAGTGTTCCGAAAAACGAGGCCTTCTTCAAATTTTCACACGAATAAAATATGTCAGCAAATGATGACAGGGGACCATCGCACTTTCACCAAAGTTTGGTTGGTGCGTAAAACCTGTATATTCAGATAAGCAAAGAGGTGCGATGGGTCCGCCCTCTAAAAGATGTTACGTAGACAACACCCGTTGAATATGGCCGGTGTCAGTAAACGTCGGCTAAAAAAAGCGTAGTTAAATAGTTTCCAACAGCACAGTTACAATCACCAACACTCTGGATAACATTAAAAAAAACAGCCTAACCAGCTTTGCTAGGGTGAGTAAATGGTCAGTGAGCTGTTCTCTCATTTGTCTCAAAAAATGTTTTGGGGGCTGCATCTCGGGCTTCCTTGTTAGCCGTGTTCCCTCATAACGCTGCCGCTCTGCCTTCGCTGCCTCCAGTTCCTCCGTTGGACGTCGATACTCCTCAGCCTGCCTCCAGGGTCCCTTACTATCCAGGATCTCTTCCCATGTCCAGGAGTCCTATCTGCCACGCTGCTTGGTCCTTTGGTGATGGGTAGTTCTGTAACGCTCGTCTGAAGATGAGGACCAAAGCGCAGCGTGGTACGTGTTCATGATCGTTTATTCAAACTGAACACTGCCACAAAATAACAAAGTGGAACAAACCGAAACAGTTCTGTCTGGTGCAGACACAAAACAGAAAACAACTACCCACAAACTCAGGTGGGAAAAAGGCTACCTAAGTATGATTCTCAATCAGAGACAACGATAGACAGCTGCCTCTGATTGAGAACCATACCTGGCCAAACAACAAAGAAATCCAAAACATAGAAAGAAAGAAACTAGAATGCCCACCCTAGTCACACCCTGGCCTAACCAAAATAGAGATAAAAGCCTCTTTATGGCCAGGGCGTGACAGGCTGACAGTCATGGTATATCAGACCACGGGTATGACAAAACATTATTATTTTAATGCTCTAATTACATTGGTAACCAGTTTATAATCACAATCAGAGAGAGAGAGAGAGAGACAGACAGAGGCAGAGAGAGAGAGACATTATGTTACCACGGGTATGACAAAACATTATTATTTTAATGCTCTAATTACATTGGTAACCAGTTTATAATCACAATCAGAGAGAGAGAGAGAGAGACAGACAGAGGCAGAGAGAGAGAGACATTATGTTAATCCTAGCACCTCGGGGGTTTATTGTGTATGGCCAATAAACCAAGGCCAAGGGCTGTGTCCAGGCACTCCGCAATGCATCGTGCTTAAGAACAGCCCTTAGCCGTGGTATATTGGCCATATACCACACCCCCTCATGCCCCTCATGCCTTATTGCCTTATTGATTCTTGACATAGCTCACTCTAATATATCTACTGCTGTACACATCATTCTCTCTGCTTCCGCACGGCAAGTGGTACTGGTGCATCAAGTCTGACACCAACAGGCTAAATAGCTAAGATAATGAATAAATGGACTACCTGAGGTGACCCTTGTATTTTATAAAACAATTTGCACTGTCTCTATGCACATTCACAGGACTCTACACTCTCACACACACATAAAATGCACACACATGTATACTGACTCCACACACACACACTCTCACATACAATCATAACTGCTGCTAGTCTGTTTATGATATACTGTATCCTGATGCCTATTCACCTACTGTAGCTTACCCCTATACATATCTACCTATATCACTCCCTGTACATTGTAAATATGTTATTGGAATTGACCCTGTATATAGCTTCTTACTTTCCCATGTTCTTCTTATTTCTAGTTCTTATGTGTTTTTTTGTTCTACCTCTATGTTATTTTTAGTGCTACATTGATATTGATTACTGCATTGGGTTTGGAACTTGCAAGAAAGGCATATGATTGTGCTTGTGCCAGGACATAAAGAAATGTGGTGTAAATTCTTCTGGTGTATATATGTATAGATTGCATTTTGATTACCGTTACAGTGCTATTTGGGTGGTTAATTGAACTCGTCCCAACAATCTTAATTTCTTGTTTTTTTATATTGTGCTTTTTTACCATTTAATTATTTGTGTACTTGTTCTGGGAATATGCTTTGTCATTATTAAAATGAGTATGAGATTTTAGTGAGCCAAGTGCACCATACACTCCAACGGACACACCCAAGGCCTGTTAACCCATGTAAAGCCTTCCATTGTCTGTACTTGAAAGTACATGACCTCCCTCTGCCCCTCTTGCTGCATGTGGTAAATGTGTCTTGGATGGGAGCTGAAGTGGAGGAGGCTGGGATTTGTGTTTAGACCGTTGAGCTCATGCTATCACTTTAAACTGCCGATAAGACTGGAGCATTCAGTCAGCTCAGTACATGTAGATCTCTGCTGAGAGAGAGAGAGAGACAGAGAGAGAGAGACATTATGTTAATCCTAATTGCTGCTATTATTACATTTTGGAAAAATCCTTCACGCGTGGGTCTGGGTCATGGTTGTGGTCATTTTGACAGGCCTTGAGAAGGAATGTAACACCGTAATGCAAAGCAGATACACACACACAAACACACTCTGCAAATGCCCCTACAACGAAGTCCCTCTCCTCTCTCTCTCTCTCCTCTTTCTCCTATGTCAGTCTCCAAGTGAACAACTTTTATACTGTTTATTTTATTTATTTATTTTATTTAACCTTTATTTAACTAGGCATGTCAGTTAAGAACACATTTTATTTACAATGACGGCCTACCAAAAGGCCTCCTGCGGGAATAGGGGCTGGGATTAAAAATAAATAATGAAGGACAAAACACATCACAACAAGAGAGACACCACAACACTACATAAAGAGAGACCAAAGACAGCACAGCATGGCAGCAACACATGACAACAACACGTTAGCAACACAAAATGGCAGCCGCACAACATTGTAGCAGCACAAAACATGGTACAAACATCATTGGTCACAGACAATAGCACAAACAGTACTGTAGGAGCTGGACCAACAAAGTTGTGGTGCAAAGCATAAAGGATTATTCACCGTGTGCAGACGTTGATAATAATATAGACAGGAAACAAACCACCTCATCCTGAGTTTCTGTCGTCGTGCCTGTGTTGAGGCATAATCTTTCTTCCACGTGAGTCATCCATTAACTGATAAATACTTAGTCATTTAGAGCTTAGTGTGAATAGGTGTGTCTACTACAGGCTAGTAGACAACTGCAGGTGTGAACACAACCCCAGGATACCCTCTGCACAGGTCTGTTAGTGTTAGAATCATTTCACTGGGAAGTTCATTTGAGGTAGTAATGTCTGTTATTGTCAACCAAGGCCCAGCCAAAACTCCAAACAAAAGTACCTTACCTGTGATAGCAATTTCATGTAAGAGTGTTGTTTTAAGTAGAAATCCATCCCTGACCATATATTGCATTAAAACCTGTGCATTAAAAACATAGTGTGAGAAAGTTAAGGTAAAGTTATCCTCATGCTGGACAGTTCTGGAGACTTTCTGGAAGAGTTTGATGAGATGCTCTGATGTTACTGTTTCTAACCCTCGCCTTCACATGTGCGCTGTCAGTTTTACACACATGATCCAACAGAAGAAAATATCCTGTCATTTAAATCAGTTAAATGTATGGGCATATACAAATGACAGATTGGGTTTCATATTCTCTCTGATTTACGAGTCCTAGTTTTATTTCCCCTAACCAGGATAACCAGGCAAGGATTGATGATTGTTCCTGTTCTTCCAACAAACCACATCATTTCAACCCCCTTTACCTGTAAATCTTATCAAACTATTGAGACCTAGAAGGAAAAAAAGGAAAAAAAAAAGAGGCTTGTGCAACTCTCCCCTCAACTGTCAGTTAACGCTCTTAGTTCAACATACACACAAAACAATACCTTAGTCAGTACTGTTCCAGTACAAGGGAAAGTCTATAAAGGAGGTTGCTCAATGGAACTTTCTTCAGTAGAAAGGTCAGTGACAGACGAGGGTGTGGCTCTGCGTATACCTCAGGCACCCCCCCCCCCCCCCTTTACCCAAACATTAGCCTCACCAACACACCCTCTTCCCTTCCCTTGAAGCCAGTGAGTGAGAGGGAGGGGCACCAACATTGTGTGTGAAGAGGAATCATTGTCTGGGTGAGAGAAGTTGCATTATAGGCTTTAAGAAATCTAGACACTATCTTTACTACAAAGAGATAACAAACTACTGCACTGTCAATGGCCCTTCTGATTTTAGATTTCAGATGACAAAAAGTCAGAAGGAACATTGTAATTTTTCAGTCAAAGGACTGGTCTGAGGCCTACCTACAAGTCATCTCAGTCTTTATTGGTGTACAATCAATCATACTTTACTTTTGACCAAGACCCAGGTTATAAATGCACAATATCACTAGATAGTTGTCACATAAACACATATTCATATCCTTAGACACATCACCAAATATAACACACATTTCTGGAGTGCCTTATCTGATTGGCTGACTGCAGTCGTTATGTGTCTCATTTATGGGGTTTCCATAGCGTGTTTTCTGCTCTTCTCTCTTCAGAGAGGAATGCCGCTGAAACCTGTTCCCTGCCAAACACGGTGTGGTGAGGCGTCCAGGGTTCTACTCAGGTTAGAGAGAGAGCCATATCAGGTGGTATCACACACATATACACACACACACACACACACTGAAGATCTTATCCTGCTTCCTATTCTATTTATTTTTTTAAGTGTATTTTTAAATTTTATTGAACTTTTATTTAACTAGGCAAGTCAGTTAAGAACAAATTCTTATTTACAATGACGGCCTACACCGGCCAAACCCGGACGACGCTGGGCCAATTGTGCACCACCCTATGGGACTTCCAATCCCGTCCGGTTGTGATACAGCCTGGATTGCAAAAGGTCAAAAATTTGATGTCGTCCTGTTCTTTAACTTAGATTTTAGTCGTATTCTTTTCAAAGTTAAAGAATACGACTAAATGGAATTCAATCAAACTTTAAATAAACTTTTATTTGATTTATTCCTATTCTTTAACTTAGATTTTTGGTTGAGATGGAGACATTAATCCAACATATCAATTATTCACTGTAAGATTACATTTGAAAGCAACTAAAGCTTGAAAACGTACAGTACGCCTATATATATATTATTTTTTTGGTTGAACCCTCGGTTAAATTGAAACAATAGCTGTTGATGACTTTGCAAATGCTATATACTAAATAGCACCATAAAGTATGGTTAGATTTCATTTGCTCTGTTAAACCTACCCTTTGGAATGACTTTGGTAGCAACAGTGAATCTATTTAGTTATTAATCATTTTCACGATAGCACATTGGTAGTAGTCAGTAACAAATATCAAAGCTAAGCATGACTGGGCTTGGTTAAAACCCTTGATGGGAGACCAATTGCTAGCTGTAGATAGATCAACTCTCCAGTAGGAAGTACTACAGAGCATTTTTTTCTGATAGTTGAAGATCTGACGTTGTTTCAAAGTTACAAATTCAAAAATTTGTATACAAGATTTGTCTATCTTGAAAATTGGTTACCATGATGACATCATCCTGTGGTTTAAATTTTAACCTAAAAACAACAGTTTACTTTGATGACTTTTTGCAAATCCAATGTATTTTCCACATATATTCCGCAACACAATACACTGACAAATGACAGTACCTTAAAACAACATTGATTCAAGAAGTTTGTGCCCAGTAGTATGTGTCTGTCTTCTGTGTATTTTAACACAAGCTGTGTTATACCGATATCTATCTTAAACAGACTGATTTTGATGGGGATCTTTGTAATATGCTAACTAGATTCGGCCCACACTGTCAGGACAGTGTGGTTGTGTCATCTGCCAGGCCTACCACTGCCGGGCCTACCACTGTTGGGTCGTCTGCAAACTTACTGATGGTGTTGGAGTTGTGGGCGGCTACGCAGTCATGGGTGAACAGGGAGTACAGGATGGGACTAAGCACACACCCCTGAGGGGCCCCCGTGTTGAGGGTCAGCGTGGCTGATATGTTGTTGTCTACCCTCACCACCTGGCCCATCAGGAAGTCTAGGATCCAGATGAAGAGGGAGGTGTCCCAGTGTCCTTAGTTTAGTGATGAGCTTGGAAAGCACAACTGTGTTGAACGCTGAGCTGTAGTCAATGAACAGCATTCTCGTGTAGGTGTTCCTTTTGTCCATGTGGGAAAGGGCAGTGTGGAATGTAATAGGGATTGCATTATCTGTGGATCTGTTGGGGCGGTATGTGAATTGTAGTGGGTCCAGGGTGAATGGGATGATGGTGTTCATGTGAGCCATGACCAGCCTTTCAAAGCATTTCATGGCTACAGATGTGAGTGCTATGGGGCTTAGTCATTTAGACAGGTTACCTTAACGTTCTTGGGTGCAGGGACTATGTTGGTCTGCTTGAAACATGTACAGGTATTACAGATTGAGTCAGGGAGAGTTCGAAAATGTCAGTGAAGATACTTTCCAGCCAGTCAGTTCATGCTATGAGTACACGTCCTGGTAGTCCATCTGACCATGCGGACCTGTGAACGTTAACCTGTATAAAGGTCTTGCTCACATCAGCTCACATCACCTCGAAGTGCGCATAGAAGGTATTTAGCGATTCTGATCGGCTGGACAGCTAGCGGCTGGGTTTCCCTTTGTAATCCTTGATAGTTTGCAAGCCCTGCCACATCTGACAAGCGTCAGAGCCGGTGTAGTAGGATTCCATCTTGGTCCTATATTGACACTTTCCCTGTTTAATGGTTCGTCAGAGGGACTGGCAAGGGTCCAGATTAGTGTCCCGCTTATTGAAAGCGACAGCTTTAGCCTTTAACTCAGTGTGGATGCTCCCTGTAATCCATGGTTTCTGGTTGGGATATGTACGTACGGTCACTGTGGTGACAACGTCGTCAATGTACTTATTAGTGGTAAACTCCTCAATGCCGTTGGATAAATCCCGGAACATCTTCCAGTCTATGCTAGAAAAACAGTCCTGTAACTTAGCATCCACTTCATCGGACCACTTCCGTATTGAGTGTGTCACTGGTACTTCCTGTTCGAGTTTTTACTTGTAAGCAGGGATCAGGAAGATATATTTATGGTTAGATTTGCCAAATGGAGGGCAAGGAAGAGCTTTGTATGTGTCTCTGTGTGTGGAGTTATTTTTTGCACATGTGACATGCTGGTAGAAATGAGGTCAACCAGATTTGTTGTTAATAAAGACATCCCTACCTATTAGCTTACCCGACGCAGCCATTCTGTCCTGCTGATGTATAGAAAAACAGCTAGATTTATATTGTCCATGTCCTTATTCAGCCACGACTCGGAGAAACATAGGATATTACAGTTTCAGATCACATTGATAGTATAGCTCGAACGGAGCTCATACAGTTTATTTTCCAGTGATTGCACCTCTGCCAATAGAACAGAGGGTAGAGGCGACTTATCCACTCTCTCCGACTTAGTCTCGTCAGGTATCCCGCACGCCGGCCTCTATAGCACTGTCTCCTACTTTAGTGTTGGGGATTTGGACCTGGTACGTGATAATCAATATGTCTTTAGACTCCTGCTAATTGACGTAATGGAGGTTAGTGATAGCTGTTCTGATGTCCAAAAGCGCTTTTTGGTCATAGAAAATGTAGTTTTGATTTTGATTTTAAGCTTCAAAACATCTTGCCCAGCTAACAACTACATGTTTGTTTTTTACTTTATAAATTCTAATTATATTTTCAAGGCTCCACATGTTGTCATGGAAAACAACCAATGAGCAACTCCACCATAAATCCAGCACATATTGAACATTGAGATTGCCTAAAGGGAAAGTTTTCCCAAAAGGGAACGCCTACTCTGTGAAGTGCATGTGCAATAACTCAATTTGCCCTTGCACTCCTTCTAAACAATGCAATTTAAAAAAAAAATACTCTGGCAAGGAGTAAAGTCTACAAAATACAGTCCATTCTGTTTGTTTCAGATTATAGTTTTGGTAACAGAAAAATCTATGGAGATCAAATGTTTCATTGATGTGCAAAAGGTCAGCCAAAATCCATCTCGCTCCATTTTCTCCCAGACTCCCACTGCCGGCCACTGGGCTTCCTCTCATCACCATTTGGAAACGACGACTGAATGCTTCACATTTACACATCCGGAAAAATATCTGGCTCCTTGTTCTGTCTGTGCTGGTCCACAGACTAGCACATAACTATCAGGGGCAGGGACAGGGCCGGGCTGCCCATTAGACATGATTAGGTGGCTGCCCATGGCAGCAGATTGACAAGGGTGTCATTTTCCAAGCGAAACTGACCAAGACGCACCTCCAACAACCTCACAGAATTATTCCCAAAAACAATTACAGTTTCTCTCAACCAGTGGCATATGTGCGGTGAACCAGAAGAACCCATCGGATGTCGCTGCCACCGATAGTTGGCAAAATGCCCATAAAATGTCCATCAAGTAAAAATGAAATTTTCATGGAAATTGAAATTTGTAATGAATCAGATACTTTGAACCATTTACTTAGTATGTGCTTACAAGTCTTAAATGAGTCAATTTAGTTTTTACACTGTTCACGTTCGGTGCCTGGCAAGCCAACTGACAGCTCCCGTGTTGGCTTAGGCTCGTAGTCAGTTCCTTGATTATTTATAGTACAACTAGGCTATGTATCAACAGATCAGAGCGCAGATTGATTCTAATTTTCCATATCATTATAATGTTGATGCGGATGCAGGGAGTTTATCCGAGATTGCTTTCCTAGCCTAACTGAAAGCTAAATCCATTCAGATGGCCCAAATAAAATGGAGTTGACAGTGATCAAAAGACAAACAGTGATGAATATTTTGTACCCTACTTCATGTTAAATGATAGCCTACCCTATTGTTAAAACATTAGAAGTGAGAGACAGGTCAGTCACCCTGTCCTAATTCACATGAAATGATCCTGCATTTGACTGCACCCTCCCAATGATTCAAGCAAAGGCAGTGGATTATATGAAGTCCTTTATCTCTGTTAAACTATAATCTATAAATATTTGAAATGAAAAGCAATCGCGGAGAAACTGCCCGCATCCGCACCTTGTGAAGATGGTTAAAGTCTTCAGGTGCACATCCCGCTGCACGTCACCCCCTCCCCCGCGCTTCCCACTGTGTCCGAAATGAAGACGTCAACTTCAAAAATGGACAGCTGTCAATCATCAGGATGGCACCCTTTTCAGGTAGTGAAGTTGCTCATTGTTTAAGCTAATTAGATCTAATTCATATGAGAATTGTTGATAGTGGTTCTGATTTGCCAGAATTGATAAATGATTATTTTACAAGGGCCCTGCTGCTGCTGAAGATGATGATGATGATGAGAGAGGAAGTCAAAGTGACAGCAGTGAAACGTTGTTTGACCAATTCAGATGAGGAAAAAAATCAGACGGATGATGATGATGAACAAGGTTAACATACTGTGAGGTAAGTGATTGTTCCAACATATGACTGGACAGCATTCCTTGGCAGTTTCTTCAGGAAAGTGATGGGGGTAAAAAATAACCAACATTTTATTTCACACAGGGGTCAGGGTCTGTGAAGAACAAAGAGTTTGCAGACAGTGAAGTCACACAGTAAAGTCTGCTTAAAGATGAAGAGTCAACAACAACAAAAAAGTGATTGTTCCAAAAGGACTGGATACAAAATGACCATGGTATCGCTATGATGAGATAAGGCCTTTCACCGCTGAAGAGTGTAGGGACATCAACACCCCTTTCCCATCAGTCCCTAAGCCTGGGAGGAGGGCTTACTGGGAACTGAAGAACTCATCAGTTTTGCACAGCACACACCAACACGCAAGCACGCACGCACGTATGCATGCATGCACACACACACACAATAACAACTTAATCAATAACTAGCCTACTGTAATGTATATCTAGCCTACAGTAATGTTTAGAAGTTACAGTACATCATTTTATATAAGAATATAAATATAATTATAATAATTTGTATATATAGTACTATAACTGGGTGGTTCAAGCCCTGAATGCTGATTGGCTGAAAGAAATGTTTTGTCATACCTGTGGTGTACTGTTTGTGTCATGACTCCGACCGAAGGACACTCCCCTTCCCGTTCGGGTGGCGCTCGGCGGTCGTCGTCGCCGGCCTACTAGCTGCTACTGATTATTTCCTCCCCCTCCTTATGTGTTGATTGTGTGCACCTGTTTTGAGTTAGGTAGTAAGGCTTTATTAGTCAGCCGGCCCGCAGGGTTCCTTGTGCTGAATTAATTATTGTGATCGTCTGTTTGGTGTACTTGTGTGCACGTCTATGGGTTTTGTGTTTTCCCATTTTGTGGGTTTTCCCTGGACAGTTTAAGTCCCCCTGTTTGGGGCATTTGTTTGTTCAGTACGCCCTGTGTTTTTGTGAGGGTTGGCTTATGTTCAGCGTTTCTCAGTGCATTAAAATAGCACTCCCCTGAACTCTCTGCTTCCTGCGCCTGACTCCTCACCCACTACACTCAGACCGTTACAGAATCCCGCACCCTTGGAATGGAGTCAGCAGGAGCAACAGCCACTCCCCTCCCATCGATGGAAGAGAGGGTTCTACATCACACCACCGTTCTCCATCGGATCGGCGATGGATCTGGTGATGGAGAGAATGGACCGATGGGAGACAAGCGGTCTCCTCTCTCCACCTTCGGCCCCCCCTCCTCAGGACTCCCCATCTCCCGACTCCAGCACCCTCCGTCTTACGCTCCCGAGGGTCTATGATGGAGCGGCAGCAGGGTGCCAGGGGTTCTTACTCCAACTAGAACTGTACCTGGCCACCGTCAGACCGTCTCCATCGGGAGCGGAGAGGGTGAATGTCCTCATCTCCTGCCTCACGGGTCGTGCTCTGGAGTGGGCAAATGCAGTTTGGAATGGCCCAGACTCAGCTATGGAGCACTACCCCGAGTTTTCTCGCCGCTTCCGCGCCGTGTTTGACCATCCTCCAGATGGCCGAGCAGCGGGAGAACGACTATTCCATCTCCGGCAGGAGAAAAGGAGCGCCCAGGATTACGCGTTGGAGTTCTGTACCTTGGCAGCAGGATCCGGGTGGAACGACAGGACCCTTATCGACCACTACAGGTGTAGTCTCCGGGAGGACGTCCGCAGGGAGCTAGCGTGTCGGGACACCGCTCTTTCCTTGGATGAGCTAATTGACATGTCCATCCGACTGGACAATCTGCGGGCTGCCCGCGGGCGTTCGGTGAGGGTCCTGTGTGTTCCACCACCCAGCACCTCCACTCCTGTTCCGATGGAGTTGGGAGGGGCTTTGCCGAGGGTACCGGAGGAGGAGGCTCCCTCTGCACCAACTGTGGTCGGAGAGGACACACGGCCGATCGGTGCTGGGGGGGTCCGTCTGGGAGTCGAGATGGCAGGCGGAACATTTCTCGATCACCCCAGGTGAGTCAGCACCAAACTCACCCAGTACCCCCTGTTGGTCACATGTTTGTCTTGATTTTTTTTCTTAATTTTTTTCCCTCTTCCCAGCATAGGGCGCTAGTCGATTCAGGCGCAGCTGGGAACTTTATGGATGGCGGACTTGCTATTAAATTAGGTGTTCCGCTTGTGCCGATAGATTCTCCCTTTCCCGTGCACTCCCTAGATAGCCGGCCATTAGGGTCGGGGGTGGTCAGGGAGACCACAATCCCACTGGACATGGTAACGCAGGGGAATCATAGGGAGCGTATCAGTCTCTATATTATTGATTCGCCTGCGTTTCCAGTGGTGTTGGGGATTCCCTGGCTGGCCCGGCACAATCCTAAAATTTTGTGGAGACAGGGGGTTCTCCAGGGGTGGTCAGAGGAGTGTTCTGGAAGGTGTCTGGGAGTTTCCGTCGGTGCCACCTCTGTGGAAAGTCCAGACCAGGGTCCCCCAGTGTGCATTCCCCCCGAGTATGCCGATTTGGCAATCGCTTTTAGTAAAAAGAAGGCGACTAAATTACCACCACATCGACCGGGAAGGGATTGTGCGATAGATCTCCAGGTAAACGCTGCGCTTCCCAAGAGTCACGTGTACCCATTGTCTCAAGAGGAGGCGTTGGCTATGGAGACATATATCACAGAGTCTCTGGGACAGGGGTACATTCGGTCCTCCATTTCACCCGTCTCCTCTAGTTTCTTTTTTGTGAAGAAAAAGGAGGGAGGATTGCGTCCGTGTATTGATTATAGAGGTCTAAATGCCATCACAGTGGGGTTCAGCTACCCACTACCTCTCATTGCTACGGCAGTGGAATCCTTTCAGGGAGCGCAGTTCTTCACAAAATTGGATCTCAGGAGCGCGTATAGCCTGGTGCGTATTCGGAAGGGAGACGAATGGAAAACCCCATTTAGTACCACATCGGGCCACTATGAGTACTGCGTCATGCCTTATGGGTTAAAAAATGCTCCAGCCATTTTTCAATCCTTTGTAGATGATATTCTCAGGGACCTGCACGGGCAGGGAGTGGTTGTTTATATCGATGACATTCTGATCTACTCAGCCACTCACGCCGCGCATGTGTCTCTGGTAGACTGGCAAGGAGCAAGGTGCTTGGTAGACTGCTGGAGCATGACCTATACGTCAAGGCTGAGAAGTGTGTGTTCTCCAAACGAGCCGTCTCCTTTCTGGGTTATCGCATTTCCACCTCGGGGGTGGAGATGGAGGGTGACCGCAGTAAGGCCGTGCGTAATTGGCCGACTCCAACCACGGTAAAAGAGGTGCAGCGGTTTTTGGGTTTTGCCAACTACTACCGGAGGTTTATCCGGGGTTTTGGCCAGGTAGCGGCTCCAATTACCTCACTGCTAAAGGGGGGCCCGGTGCGGTTGCGATGGTCAGCAGAGGCGGACAGAGCTTTCAACAGGTTGAAGGCGCTGTTCACGGATGCACCCGTGTTGGCGCATCCGGACCCCTCTCTAGCATTCATAGTGGAGGTGGACGCGTCCGAGGCTGGGGTGGGTGCCGTGCTATCACAGCGCTCGGGTACGCCACCAAAACTCCGCCCCTGCGCTTTCTTCTCGAGTAAGCTCAGCCCAGCGGAGCGTAACTATGATGTGGGGGACCGGGAGTTGTTAGCGGTGGTCAGGGCTCTGAAGGTGTGGAGACACTGGCTTGAGGGGGCTAAGCACCCCTTTCTCATCTGGACCGACCACCAAAATCTGGAGTATATTCGGGCAGCTAGGAGACTGAACCCGCGGCAGGCAAGGTGGGCCATGTTTTTCACTCGATTCCGGTTCACTTTATCATATAGACCGGGCTCCCAGAACGTGAAGGCGGACGCACTGTCCCGCTTTTACGACACGGAGGCTAGGTCCACCGAACCTACTCCCATCCTTCCGGCCTCAAAGCTGATGGCACCGGTGGTATGGGAGGTGGACTCGGACATCGAGCAGGCGTTACAGGCCGCCTTCGGGGGAGGTATTGGTGGCCTACCTTGGCTAGGGACGTTAAGGTTTATGTCTCCTCCTGTTCGGTATGCGCCCAGAGTAAGGCTCCTAGGCACCTTCCTAGAGGGAAGTTACAACCCCTCCCCGTTCCACAACGGCCATGGTCACATCTATCCGTAGATTTCCTGACTGACCTTCCCCCGTCTTAGGGCAACACCACGGTTCTGGTGATTGTGGATCGGTTCTCTAAGTCCTGCCGTCTCCTCCCGTTGCCCGGTATCCCAACAGCCCTACAGGCTGCGGAGGCATTATTCACCCACGTCTTCCGGCACTATGGGGTGCCGGAGGACATCGTTTCTGATCGGGGTCCCCAGTGCACGTCCCGAGTATGGAGGGCGTTCATGGAACGTCTGGTGGTCTCGGTCAGCCTGACCTCCGGTTATCACCCTGAAAGTAATGGGCAGGTGGAGAGAGTAAACCAGGAGGTGGGTAGGTTTCTGCGGTCGTACTGCCAGGACCGGCCAGGGGAGTGGGCGAGATACATCCCCTGGGCGGAAATGGCCCAGAACTCATTACGCCACTCCTCTACTAATGTGTCCCCCTTTCAGTGTGTGTTGGGGTACCAGCCGGTCCTGGCACCGTGGCATCCGAGCCAGACCGAGGCTCCTGCGGTGGAGGAATGGGTGCAGCGCTCCAAAGAAACCTGGAGGGCCGTCCAGGACTCCCTTCAACAGGCTAGTGGACGGCAGAAAAGGAGTGCTGACCGCCACCGCAGTGAGGCCCCCGTGTTTGTACCAGGGGACAGGGTCTGGCTCTCGACCCGAAACCTGCCCCTCCGCGTGCCCTGCCGGAAGCTTGGGCCGCAGTGTGTAGGGCCGTTCAAAGTCCTGAGGAGAATAAACGAGGTGTGTTATCGATTACAACTCCCTTCCTATTATCGTATTAACCCCTCGTTTCATGTGTCTCTCCTCAGGCCGGTGGTAGCTGGTCCCCTACAGGATGGTGAGGTGCTGGAGGTCCCTCCTCCCCCTCTGGACATCGAGGGGTCCCCGGCGTATACGATACGGGCCATTCTGGACTCGAGACGTGAGGGGCCTGCAGTACCTCGTGGACTGGGAGGGGTACGGTCCGGAGGAGAGGTGCTGGGTACCCACCAGGGACATTTTGGATCCGTCAATGTTGAGGGATTTCCATCGCCTCCATCCGGATCGCCCTGCGCCTCATCCTCCGGGTCGACCTCGATGCCGGTGTCGGCGCGCTGCGGGAGCCACGCATCAAGGGGGGGGTACTGTCACGACTCCGACCGAAGGACACTCCCCTTCCTGTTTGGGTGACGCTCGGTGGTCGTCTTCGCCGGCCTACTAGCTGCTACTGATTATTTCCTCCCCCTCCTTATGTGTTGATTGTGTGCACCTGTTTTGAGTTAGGTAGTAAGGCTTTATTAGTCAGCCGGCCCGCAGGGTTCCTTGTGCGGGATTAATTATTGTGATCGTCTGTTTGGTGTACTTGTGTGCACGTCGATGGGTTTTGTGTTTTCCCATTTTGTGGGTTTTCCCTGGACAGTTTAAGTCCCCCTGTTTGGGGCATTTGTTTGTTCAGTACACCCTGTGTTTTTGTGAGGGTTGGCTTATGTTCAGCGTTTCTCAGTGCATTAAAATAGCACTCCCCTGAACTCTCTGCTTCCTGCGCCTGACTCCTCACCCACTACACTCAGACTGTTACAGTTTGATATACCACAGGTATGACAAAACATTTATTTTTACTGTTCTAATTATGTTAGTTATGTCAGTTTATAATAGCAATAAGGCACCTCAGGGTTGCGTAACTTGCGTTGCACCAAAGAACAGCCCTTAGCCATGGTATATTGGCCATATACCACACCTCCTCGTGCCTTATTGCTTAATTATATAATCATCATAGTGTAATGATTGTATAATTACATATGGCCTTTAATATAATTATTATAGTTAATTGTTTGTGATCTTTTACACTGTATCCAACCTGTTAATCAACTTTTAAATGTAAACGGATGTAAAAAAAAAAAAAAATATTGACTCTGAAATGTGTTCATTCAAGTGGTACCAATAATTCAACACTATTGTTGTCAAAATAATCTGTTCTATGTGATATTTTATTGCAAATAATATGAATAAGTGTTGTTTCAAAAGATTTCAATACATGAACAATCTTTTTGAAAACAACCCAGTTGACTGTCTTTGAATCTTTTAATTCATGTTTTTCTCTTTTTAATTTGGGGATGTAGACAACGTTAAAAGGTTCTTACTTTGGTTCTGTTAACGATAGCGGTGTTAATAAAACAGATTTGTATTCAAGAGAGTTTGTAGTTTTCAGAAATACTGGATATAAACTCAGCCCAAAAAGTTACGTCCTCTCACTGTCTACGGTGTTTATTTTCAGCAAACTTAACATGTGTAAATATTTGTATGAACATAACAAGATTCAACAACTGAGACATAAACCGAACAAGTTCCACAGACATGTGACTAACAGAAATGGAATAATGTGTCCCTGAACAAAGGGGGGGGGGGGGGGGTCAAAAGTAACAGTCAGTATCTGGTGTGGCCACCAGCTGCATTAAGTACTGCAGTACATCTCCTCCTCATTGACTGCACCAGATTTGCCAGTTCTTGCTGTGAGATGTTACCCAACTCTTCCACCAAGGCACCTGCAAGTTCTCTGATATTTCTGGGGGGAATGGCCCTAGCCCTCACCCTCCGATCCAACAGGTCCCAGACGTGCTCAATGGGATTGAGATCCAGTCTCTTAGCTGGCCATGGCAGAACACTGACATTCATGTCTTGCAGGAAATCACGCACATAACGACGAGCAGTATGGCTGGTGGCATTGTCATGCTGGAGGGTTATGTTAGGATGAGCCTGCAGGAAGGGTACCACATTAGGGAGGAGGATGTCTTCCCTGTAATGCACAGCGTTATGATTGCCTGCAATGACAACAAGCTCAGTCCGATGATGCTGTGACACACCGTCCCAGACCATGACAGACCCTCCACCTCCAAATCGATCCCACTCCAGAGTACAGGCCTCGGTGTAACGCTCATTCCTTCGACGATAAACGCAAATCCGAACATCACCCCTGGTGAGACAAAACAGTGATTTGTCAGTGAAGAGCACTTTTTGCCAGCTCTGTCTGGTCCAGCAACGGTGGGTTTGTGCCCATAAGCGACGTTGTTGCCGGTGATGTCTGGTGAGGACCTGCCTTACAACAGGCCTACAAGCCCTCAGTTCAGCCTCTCTCAGCCTATTGTGGACAGTCTGAGCACTGATGGAGTGATTGTGCATTCCTGGTGTAACTCGGGCAGTTGTTGTTGCCATCCTATACCTGTCCCGCAGGTGTGATGTTCGGATGTACCGATCCTGTGCAGGTGTTGTTACACGTGGTCTGCCACTGCGAGGACGATCAGCTGTCCATCCTGTCTCCCTGTAGCAATTTAGACATCTATGTTTGGTCCGGTCTGGACCGACCTTGATTTGGTAAAAAAATAGACATCTATAAAGGACATCTTTTAAACTTTCATTCAGAACCGAAAATTAACCTGATTTCAACATCCTTAAAAAACATCTTTCCAATGTCACAAAATAAGTATTTTCACCTTTCATTCAGCCATGCTGCTGTTCCAGTTTCAACTGACCTGAGCCCTAGGACCATGCCCCAGGACTACCTGACATGATGACTCCTTGCTGTCCCCAGTCCACCTGGCCATGCTGCTGTTCCAGTTTCAACTTCCACCTGACTGTGCTGCTGCTCCAGTTTCAACTGTTCTGCCTTATTAATATTCGACCATGCTGGTCATTTATGAACATTTGAACATCTTGGCCATGTTCTCTTATAATCTCCACCCGGCACAGCCAGAAGAGGACTGGCCACCCCACATAGCCTGGTTCCTCTCTAGGTTTCTTCCTAGGTTTTGGCCTTTCTAGGGAGTTTTTCCTAGCCACCGTGCTTCTACACCTGCATTGCTTGCTGTTTGGGGATTTAGGCTGGGTTTCTGTACAGCACTTTGAGATATCAGCTGATGTACGAAGGGCTATATAAATACATTTGATTTGATTTGATTCAGAACATAAAATAAACCAAAATTCAACGTCTGGAAAATACGTATTTTAGACCTCTTGTCGACATAATTTTGCTTACTGGGACTTTTCGAAATGTTTTGGTCTAGCCTAGGGCGGCCAGGATGCACATTAAGGAAAAACATTGAATAATAATTTCTGTAGAAGTCCTGCCCTTCTATCTTGTCATCCTGCCTCCCTCTCCCTTCCCTTAGGTTCTCACTTGGTTGTGATTGCAACATCCCTAGCATCCATGTGTCACGTTCGTCATAACGAGGAGACCAAACAACCGTGACGCTATAAGACACGAGTGCTGACAGGCAACTACACATAGACAATAACCCACAAAACCAAAATGGAAAATGGCAACCTAAATAGGACCCCAATCAGAGACAACGATAAACAGCTGCCTCTGATTGGGAACCAATTCAGGCCACCATCGACCTGCATTTACCTAGACAAACCAAAACCCCATAGATATACAAAAAACCCTAGAGAAGCAAAAACACACATACCACCCTCGTCACACCCTGACCTAACCAAAATAATAAAGAAAACTAAGATAACTAAGGTCAGGGCGTGACACCGTGTCTCACTGTGCAATCCACCCCCAATCCACATTGTGCAATCCACCCCTTAAAAAAAAAGATTGCAGTTTTGAAATTGCAGTAAAAGTGCAGTAACTGCAGTTGACTGTATTATTTTGGACGCAGTAATTACAGAATAACTGGAGTGTTTGATAGTTGAATTGTAGTTATACTGCACTCTAACTACAGTTATACTACAGTGTACTGCAGTTATACTGCACTCTGAATGCATTATTTTCATAAAGGGACCTGAAGGACTTTTACTGTATGAAAACAGACTGCACCCATAATAAACCCATGGTTTTATCAGTCCAGATGAAAGATGAAATCACCCGCCCTACTCCCCAAAGACCATTAAGTAGTTCCTTGTAATTTGGCAACATATGCAAAAGTGGAATTGTTTTCTTTTATCAGTACACTTTCTTAATATGTCCCTGTCTGTCTGTCTGTCTCTCTCTCACAGACACACACACAGACAGGCACACTGCAATAATATTTAACTAGGTTAATCAATTTATTACCAGGCTAAAGACTGCTGAAAATGTAAACATCAGGAGTGTCTTTCAAGTTCTGAGTGTAGACCTTCCTAGCAGAAACAGAGATTTGGGAATCTCACATGCCTGAATGAGGTTTTACACCTGAATGAGAAAGCACTGGACACAAGATGGTGTCCTAACATTTTATAGAATATTAATGATTGTGGATGCATTAGCTGCCGTTTTGGACTACTAAATAAATCAAAACAATGTTGGCCACTATATTGTGATGTGTGTTGTACGTGAGATTGTAATAGTTTATATTTCATTTTCAACACAATAATAATAGCTTTCCCTATCAGGACTGTGCACAAATATTCCCTCCCTAGTTTCGCCTCGATTGGCGTTTCTTGTAATCAGCATATGTGCTGTGGTGAAACTCGTCGAGGCGCCGCCTATTGCAGTTGGTATAATCTCAGAAAAGTTGAGCCTACACCTTCGAAGAGGCCAAAGTCCAATGTAGAATTGAAAATACTAACCGCGGATTTAAAGCATTGTACTTCAAGAGGGGAACGTCTTACTGAATTGCAATGGCCCGTGTAGAAACTGTTGTTATATTGTTGCCGTTCATACTAACGGTAAGTAAATAATAATACGTTTCATATCGTAACAGGTGTTGATAATGATATACCCTAACATTTATAACAGTTCTCTCTTTTTGGGGTGTGGCACTGCTCATGTAGATTTAAGCGTCAATCTCGACAATACAGTTTATATCTCGAATTAATTTACCGTTTTCTTTTTTTAGCATTGTAGCCATCCCTTAAACCGACAAGAAGAGAGTGCTTACTCTATATCCCGTCATTTAATTGCAATTTCTCTGTCATTGTTTGCGTGCAAGTGACAACGACTACCGACAACACGAGAAGAAAAAGTGTTTAGCTGCGTAGTGGTTCTCCAGGGAGTCATAGCCTACAGAATGTCAGACCACATCTGGTCAATGTCAGTTTTAGCTCAGATTTTAAAAACAAAAAATGATACCGACACCCACTATCGACAGTGATATCACTATTACAACGTTCTCCTTTAAACGTTGTGAAATTAATTAGTGAGATATTTTCATTGGTCCTCAGCATACGTAATATGTTTTCTTCTTTCATAAACTGAATTAGATCCAGCTTCCTTTTGTAGGCCTTGTGATAGTGAACGAAAACTAATTGGCCTAATTGCCTAAAGCTATATAATTGTAAGTATGCATGTCATATGGTTTTCATTATGAACAGGCCTAAACATGCAATTATAATTTGGCCTGTCAAGAAACCACACACATTAATCCGTACAAAGTGGAACAGACACCGAGGAAACAATCATGACATGGATCTGTGCACAGCACACTTAGTTACATCAAGCTATAACTACTGTGCTAGAAAATATAGGTTTTTGTACAACTTGTACAGTGTTGCGTGATTTAAAAGAGATACATTGGTATTACAGTATTATTACCGTAATGTTAAATGAGGAGTCAACGTTATTTGTTGTGTTTTTCTCTGTAGTTTATATGTGTGGTGGCAGTAGAAAGCGGCGGACTGAACCTGAGAAGACAGAAGAGAGAATGGATCATTCCTCCTAAAACGTTGAAGGAGAATGTAGATTACAGGAACTGGGAGTACATCTCAAAGGTATGAGCTCGTCTTTTAGTCAATCTCGTGGAGTGGTTCAGATGTTTCCGACTACCATAAGACCATGCCTTTGTCTGGAGCATGACATACAGTCAGGTCTAATGATCGGCACATTGATAAAGACGAGCAAAAAGATACTGTAAAATGAATAATACAAATACTGAGCTACATTGTATGCTAAAAATATATATATTGTTTATTAGAGAATGAGGTTTCGTTTAACAAGTAATACAAATAAATAAAAATAAAGATGTATGTGTTGTGAACAAGCTGCTCAGAGATACAGTACAAGCCCAATGTGTGGGCACGTACAGTCATTCTAGCTGAGGAATGGCTCAGGCTAAAAACAAAATATGAAGTCTCTCAACAAATATTGTTGTATGCCTGCTTTTCTAGAACTCAGACATACAATTCATTGATCTATAGTTTAATACCTATACCTTGACATGAAAGCTATATTGAAAAAAACTAAAAACATTTTGGCAATAAAATAACATTATAGCATTGTAGTGTACCAACCTAGCTATTCCCCCGATGCTTATAACACATTGTATCTGCATTTAGGGTCATTCTTGGTCACCATAATCCAGCTGTATAAATATAGACGTGTGAAGTGTTCGATAAGGGCCTCATGTTACTGCATTTTTCTTTGGACAAATGAGGCTGCTACATGAATACTATTACAATAACAATGGTGTTTTACTATCTTGGCTGATTGGAATGTGTGTCTGTGCCAGATTCGTTCTGATGAGCAGTACAATTCAAGAGTGACGTACTCACTGACCGGGATCGGTGCAGACCAAAACCCCACGAACGTATTCACCGTCAACCCAGATAAAGGCCTTGTCAGAATCAACGTCATTCTGGACAGAGAGAAGATCGCTTCCTACCATGTAAGCTACCCACTAAAATCTAATCCATGGCGTGGAATGCTTGTGCTCAAAATGTAAGAAATTAATACAAAATATGTTCTATCATGGTCTCTTTTAGCTACTTGGAGTAGCGATGTACAACAATGGAAGCCGTGCAGAGAAGGACATTGAACTGAATATTTTTGTTGAGGACCAGAATGACTGCCCACCAGTGTTCGTTTTTGGCCAATCTGGATCCGTCAATGAGTCCAGTGCTGCAGGCATGTACAGTAGTTTCCAACTATTGTATATGTTTCTATCAGAGTTGGTAGAGTAGTGTAGTGGTAGAGTAGTGGTAATGGTTGAAGTTGTAGCAGCTGTTGTACTAGTATTGCTGGTACCAGTGTAATCAGTAGAATAGTGACAGTAGTGATACAATAGTAGTAATAGTAGTAGTAGTAGTAGTAGTAGTAGTGGTAGTGGTAGTAAAATGAATAGTAACAATACCACAGTATAGTACTGCTGTGCTGCACAAGTAAACCTTCCCCGTGGTCAATTCCAGAGACCGTTGTCATGAAAGTGACTGCCACAGATGCGGATGAAGTGAACACTCTACACTCTCAGATTTACTACAGCATAGTGGAGAAGAGTGCTTCAGATAAGATGTTCGCCATCAACTACCAGACTGGAGAGATACTGGTTCGCAGGACTACACTGGACAGAGAGGTGAGAGAGATGCCTTGGTATACTATTATACAGTACACAGTGCATCTATGTGAGCATCTATGTGACACTTTCAGTGGCCATTTTGTCAATATTTGAGTAACTGTAAGTGACTGTAAGCTCCATTGTATTTCCTGGTTGTCTAGACTCAAGACACCTACACCCTGACTGTAAAAGGTTCAGACATGAACGGAGCATTCGGAGGAAACACGGGAACAGCAGAAGTTGTGATTAAAATCCTGGACATCAATGACAACATCCCCACCCTGGAGAAAGAATCTGTAAGGACAAAACCTCCACTACTTTTCTATTTTCTATTCAGCATAATAGGGAATTATATTTATTATATTGTAGCAACCTTAACCCAACACCTAACGTCAATAGGTTCAGATCCCTTGGCTAAGGTGTTGGGTTGACAGTTGCTGGACTCCCCGAATTCACTGCAATATGTTCCTGGGCTGTATGACCTTTATGATGTGTGTTTGCAGTACGAGGGCAGTGTGGAGGAGAACACGGTCGGTGTGGAAGTACTGAGGATCAAAGCCATTGATCTGGATCTGATGTACACTGAGAACTGGCTGTCTGTGTTCACCATCATCACAGGCAATGAGGCCGGCTACTTCAACATCACCACAGACGCTAAGACCAACGAAGGCATTATATGGATAACCAAGGTAAGAGATTGACTCTGAGGCTAGAATTGAACCGAAGGACAGTTAACATTCTCTTTTAGATTGAATTCCAGCCTCAGTGTGCCCACTGGGCAAAAACTAGTTGAATCAACATGGAAAAGTGATTGGATTTCCATAAAATATATATATATATAACTTTGAACCTAAATCCAATGGCATGGAGACATTTATTGTTGATTTCACGTTAGTTGACAGCTCAACCAAATGTACTATATATCAAAACTAGATGACGTCTGTGCCCAGCGGGTTGTAACTACTAGTGTTCTCACCTTATTCCAACATTGTTTGTATCACTTGACTGATTCTACTGTTCGTTCCCTTTTGTTTGAATCTAAAGGCACTGGACTATGAGGAGCTGAAAGTGCTCAACCTTGCCATACGTGTTTCCAACAAAGCAGAGTACTACTTTGGCTCCTCCTCTACGAGTGGATCCATAGGAGGAGGAGGGGTTGTGGGAAATGCTATCACGGGCGGTGGTAAGACTTACCCCATCAAGATCAACGTGATCAACCAGAAAGAGGGACCCAAATTCAAGCCAGCGGTTAAAGTGGTGACCATCTCTGAGGGCTCCAGCTTGGTCACCATTAACAAGGTTATCACTACCTACACAGCCATCGACAGAGACACATTACAGATCGCTACCAATGTCAGGTGAGGTCCCAGAGGTTTTCATATTGTTTTATTGGGGTTGAAGATTATGTGGTGTGATGTTGTGTTAATCTCCATCATACAGTACTAAAGAATCCTTAAGTTCATCCCGATCGCGTGCCGTTGTCATGATCATCTTCTCAGGTATGCCAAAATATATGACGAAGACCACTGGCTGATGATAGATGAAAAGACAGCGGAGATCAAGCTGAACAAACTCCCTGATCGGGAGTCCAAATACCTGGTCAATGGAACATACTACGCCAAGATAATAGCCATCACAACGGGCAAGTACCCATAGTAATAATCAATTGGTCCTAATGCAATTCTGTAAGATATGGAATTAAGTCAAGAAATCTACCCAGAACAGTTGTAGTTGGAGATGCACACTAGGACCTTTGCTCCACAAGAAGCTAAAAGAGAACAAGTCAGGTCTGTATCTAATTCTGTATTTTCTTTTGGTGTCCAGATCTGCCATCCAAAACGGCCACAGGGACAATAGCCATCCAGGTGGAAGACTTTAACGACCACTGTCCCACGCTGACAGCTACAACTACGACCATGTGTCTGGGGGATACCGCTGTGTACGTCATGGCTGTGGATGGGGATGCCTTCCCCAACGGAGCTCCCTTCAAGTTCAGAGTGATTCAGGACGACAGCAAACAGAAGTGGATGGTGGAGCACCTCAATGGTAACAGCCTAGTCGAGGACATTTAGGTTTGGCATGTAGGAAGCAGATAGACAAGCTTCTCACTAAGGGACTGTTTTGGAGTTATTTTGTTGAGCCTGTTTTTAAAAGTGCAGTCTTAAACTGAATTTAAATTATATCTTGTTGTATGTTTTAATGGATTTGATTGATAGATTTAATTTGACAATTTGTATAATTAATTAGTATTTTCTCTTTCATGTCTCTTTTAGCCACCACTGCCATTTTACGAGACCATGCCCATATGTGGCCAGGTCACTACAAGGTTGCTGTGGAGATCAGGGACCAGCAGGGGAAGGCCTGTGCTGACATCCAGGTTCTGAACGTGGTTGTGTGTACCTGTGATCAGGTCAATAAGGTCTGCATCGAGCGGCGGACGGGCACTGACATCACGTTAGGAGCGCCTGCCATCCTGCTGCTCCTCCTGGGCCTCCTGCTGTTGCTGCGTGAGTAGGCACTCTGTTATCTTCATACTCATTGGCTTCCTCAGACTGCTTACCTGATAAGAATCTAGGATGGAGAGACTGCTTCATCATGCTCGTAAAACTACACCTGTTTCAGCATGCTTTGAGTGATTAGTAAGATGGCCAAGACAAGTCATTGATGAGTCATGTCCACAACAGGCCATTAAGCCAACCCACAGGGCACGCACTGGTTGAATCAACATTGTTTACCGTGGAACCAACGTAGAATAGACGTTGAATTGACGTCTGTGCCCAGTGGGAAGACATCCAGGCCTCTCACCAATGTCTTGTGCTTTTGTCTTGTGTCCATGAGTTGAAATGTGGAATGTGGGTTCACAGTGGTTCCTCTCCTGCTGCTGTTCTGTCTATGTGGAGGAGCAGCGGCCATTGGAGACTTTAAGCTCATCCCGTTTGACACTAAAGAACACCTGATTGCATATCACACTGAAGGACAAGGAGAAGACAAGGTATTTTATACATAATGGCACTGCCAATGGATGACATGAAAATATTCTAGAGTTAGTGAATAAGAATGATCTTTGGAAATACATGTTATGTTCCATTATGGCTCAACTTGAAATGTGTATTGCTCTGAAATTCCCTCCTCTGATTGACCCACGCATTCCCCCTCACAGGAAGTTCCTCTCCTGAAGGTTCCTGTGGAGGTGGAGCATGGCCGCATCAAAACTGTGAATGTAGGGAAGTACGGGGGAAATGCGGGATTCATAGGAAGAGTAGGGGAGATAGGAGGAGCAGCAGGAGGCGTGTCAGGGGACGGCTTCACCTCATCCTCAATGTTCACAGGAGCGCATCAACAGTACCGTGGCTTCCACCAGCCCAGTGGCAGATTAGAGGTGGACTATGGCATGGGCGGAGGAATCATGACAGAACATCATGAACACTCAATGTTCTCCAGATTACCTGCTGGTGCTTACGACGGGATGGCACTCTCTGAGGAAGTCTTAGAAGAGTACTACTCTGCAGTGAGTATCTTACATCATCCAACTTCTTGGACTACTCCTTTGACATAGGAGTTGAGGGGCAGTGTTATTGTATTGCCATTTTGATTCAATTCAGTCATTGTCTTAATAAATCTTTCCCTATCAAATGACCTTTGCAGAAAGCCAATCACACTGCGCAGATCGACCAACAGAGAGATGCCCTGCTGATTTACGACTATGAAGGTCAGGGGTCACCGGTAGGGTCTGTGGGCTGCTGCAGTCTACTGGGGGCTGATGATGACTTGGACTTCCTCAACGACCTGGGGCACAAGTTCAAGACCCTGGCCCAGATCTGCCAGGGGTCGATAGCTATGGAGGCGGAGACTGTCAATGTGTCTGTGTCACCCACTCATCCTAGACCTACCACATCCATTCACACAGAGGTCAGCAGAAATACTGCTCTCAATGTCAATACCCTGAACACCTCCGTCACCACCTCCACCACCTCCGTCCCCCTACAGGAGAGCCTGATTACTCGGGACCAGGGATCAGTCACCATCCCCAGGTCTCATATCCAGGAGAACGTGGTGATCCCCAGGCAGACCGTCCTCATCCAGCAGCCCACCATGTACTATGCCGCTTCCCCCACCATGTACATGGTGGAGCCTCAGCCCCAGTTGTTGCTGGTGGAGCAGAGAGGAGGAGGTGGTTATGTCCATGCCCAGCAGGCGGTAGGCCATGTGGGGGTAGGGACTGGTCAGGGGATGGTGCAGACAGGAGGGCTCCATGGTTCTCAGGGTATGCTGCTAGTAGAGAAGCAGATGGGGGTGGGTGGTGGTGGGGGAGGCCATGGTCATGTCGTTATGGGCGGAGGCCAGTTCTTACAGGGAGCCGGCCAGACTATTACTGGGGAAGGTCACATTATTACAGAGACGAGCCAAACCATTACGCAGGGAGGCCAGATTCTACAGGGGGTAGGGCAGACCATGATTGGAGGAGGCCATCTCTCGCCAGGAGGAAGCTTCTCACAGGGTTCTAGGAAAGTGCTGGTTGTTGAGAGCGGGTCCGGGCCAGCCTCGGCAGTAGGGGGCAGTGCAGGCTTATGGGCACCCCAGGTCACCCTGCAGAGAGGCCAAGGGTCATCCTCCACCTTTTCCTCAGGTGGTCATAGTGTAGAGGTGATAGGTCAGAGGGGTGCTTCCACCTTGACCTCCAGCTCCCTGTGTGGCTCGATGGGGTCAAATCAGGCCTCTGCTGCTGCTGTCACAGTCACCACCACACCCATGCCCACGGCTGCACCACGTAGCAGGAGCCACACCGCTGTTGTGCAAGAGAAGAAATCCTCTGTCACTGAGAAATACACTGAGACCAGTACTATAGCGTAGAAAAACAACCTCACATTTGCTTGAAAACATACAGTACAGCCAAGTCACTGTGGGTTTAAAAGATATGTTTTCTTTTTAGTCAATGAAACAACAGTCAAGGGAGAGACAGAGGGATTGGTGCTCTCTGCTGGTCTGAAATTATTAATGAATACGTCTACCGACTGTTAACACTACTGTTTTATAATGATTTTAGTTTTTACTGGAGCGATGGGCTTTATTGCGATTACCAGCGGGTATTTCATCCTTGATATGATGAATTGATAAATCTGTGGCTGTGGTGGATGATGTATTAATTGTTCAGGTAACAAAATCTTTCTGTATCTTTGATTTAGCTTTTCTTTCTGGGATGGCCAATTCTTGATGTAATTCATAGTTGAGTAGGCCAATGTTTCCAATGTTACAGTTGTACAAACGGTACATACAAAAATATTGTGACATAGAAGTGTGGGACCCCTCAAACAGATCCTATTTTTCTATTGTAAATAGTTTACATTTTAAGCCAAATAAGTGCCTTGTTTTTGCCGTTTGGCCTCACATGCATTAACTTATCCCATGATAAAAAAAAAAGTGTGTTATTGATGCCAAGTTAATATCATTTACAGAAAATGGATTTTAAATTGTTGCATATATTTTTTTCAGTTCATACAATATAAAAATAGAGATTACATAGGATATTTACCATGAGGTTGGCTTATTATGCACTGATATGCATTAAAGTATCACACGGATATTGCTTTTAATGCTACTGATATTTTTTTGCCAGTTATTTCACATTTAATGCTTTGTGGCAATATAAGGGATTTTCCTGCTGTGTGTCTCATTCTGTATCAAAAAGTTTGATCAAATGTTTCGAGAGTAACAATAAAACTTGAGTGATAACATACACGCTCTGTTAGTCATGTGTAAAGGTTTAATATTGACCCATATGTTATAGTCGTGTGGCTGGAAAGAGATCCTTTCTACCCCGGTACTGTAAGTGATTCTTCTGGGGAGAGAGAGTGGAAAATCACGTTTTATAGTATCACTCCTGTATCACACCTCGACATGTTTACATACCTTATGTAATCTCAGACGTTGTCACTGCTCATCCACAAAAACAAAAGGGGACTCTACAAGAGAGGACTACATGTCTTTACCAGTCTTCAGTGAAATATTGACTCACCTCCCACCCCCTTCAAGAATGCAATGGGAGTATCTTTTGATCTTTCAGAGTTGTTACCCACGGAAGTCTGACAGGTACAATATTATCACAGGTGAATTACCAGGAGAATGTTAGGTCTATAGTTCTATTTGATTCGATAAGGATGTTTGAAACCAGTTCTGACTTGCTACTGTGCATGGACCTGAAGTGCATGATATTGTGCTGGATTCACAATACAGAACAATATAATGAGAAGGGGGGGGGGGGGGAGAGCAATCTCAACTGTTGCTGTAAGCAATGGGCAACAAAGGAGTAATGCAAGTAGCGTTGCCAGGTTACTTTAGGGCAGGGACAGAATGGGACCCTGGAGGAAAATGGGGGAGGCTCATTGTTTTTCAATTTCAGTCAGGTGGAGGGTTTAGTGTTGTTTAAGTCTAGTCTAGTGGAGGGTCATGTAATTTGCAATTGATGACATTTCTATTTTCCTCAGTGTTTTAGATTGAATTGGTTATTATGCTATATATGTCAGTGAAGTAAAACCAGGAAGAGAGGGGAGGGGGTATGAGAGGTTATGGGTATCATGCCATAGCAAAAAGCATACGCCTGACCTTGTTAGCTTAAGATTTGGAATAAAATAAAATAGATCTGATTATATAATGTGATCTATAACAGCACTTTGGTCCATGATGCTTAATGCTAGCAACAAGCGGTTAAATACCAGGGAAAGACATGACTCTGAATGCATATATGTGGATATCTTCGTTAAGATTCTATGACAATCATTGGCTGAGCCACAACCTTCTAGAGCCGAGGAGACAAAAAACGTGCTTTGCTTGTAAAGTCATCTTATTCTGTCGCTATCAATTAATTGAGCTATTCCCTTTCTGTAAAATATAAGATGTTTTAACACACAGTTTTTGAGGAAACACTTGTGACCATCTCCCGTTGGGTTATGCCACAGAATAAGAGTAGCGAGCAGTTCCACCTATTAAAAATAACTGCGTCGGTAGGCCTACTCTATCTGGGGTGGAAAGGAAGGCCTAACTTTTGATAGTACCATGCATAATGATTTGAAAGCGGTTTATTTGCAAACAAGACACACTGATTTGGCATTGGAGAAAGATGATAAGATGAATGCATAGGCCTATCTCTCTGTCAATTCTTAGCCTGTAATTTTGGTCATTTGTGTGGTATAAAAAAAATATTCTGCTAAGGTCTCTAGCCACGTAAAATGACGTAGAAATGCATTCATTTTTTACAGACCCGCAAATACAATGATAGATTCATGCAATGCTTTTATTGTAAAGCAGATATTCCCACCACTACTCTTGTGCGTGGTGCATGGTGGTCTGAGAACCCACAACCTTCTGGCCCGCAGCCCTGTGAGCTATCAAAACTCCTGCAAAAACTTACAGGACGAAGAACAATGTCTAAAAGTGCATAAGTTTCTGGTTTGTCCTAGAAGTGAGGGTAAACGGTAGGCATGTTCTCTGCTATTCACTGTATGTTTTAATTATTATTTCATTTATAGGGGAGGGTTTGGTTGTAATATATTTTGCTGAAGGGACGGCCATCCATTTTCATTTCAGAGAGGTCCGACTTTCTCCAGGTGACTCTTATTATTAATAGCATACACTTCCGTAACCAAAAGAACAATGGCAATAGTTTTTCACAGAATAGCTTCAGATGAAGGAGACAACGCACAGGCGCAGAAGACAATACAGGTGAAACTCAAGCATTTCGCTGAACCCACGGTAACATCTTCAAATCTGCGTACACGACCGTGAACTTGAATTTGACTTTGAGTGGTTTTTAATCACTGCATCTCAAAAGGCACTGAGAACGTAACGAAATATCTCCATGGATATGCTGTGAAAAATATGCAAGAACAAGTCGGTTTATCTCAGGGAATATTCTCTTCCTTTGAGTCTTATTACTTGTTATTACTTGTTTGGCTTCAAAGCCTGAGTCCTGAGCAGATATTAAATTGCAGTAACACTCCACTAGGTGTCATCCTTGGCATATCAAACATTAGCCGTGACTCTAACCCTAACTTCAAGTCCACACCCCAGCTCAATTCTAATTCCAACCATAACTTCACCCTGGCCTAACCTGTCGTTTTGGGTGAACCTATTGGTTTCTAATGAATATGTTGTTTCTGATAGGTCCTCCTTGGTAGCCACACATTCATTCAATGTATGATGTATTTGACGAGAGCATCTTCCGCCCAGTTGTCTGAATGTGAAAACATAAGACCTCATTTTAACACGTTGGCAACTTGAACACTGGCAGCATTCCTCCTGGTCAGACTTTTTAGACGTTTTCTGTCAAAATAGAACTTCAGTCTTCAAGTATTTATGGACCTCAGCGCAATGAAAAATGTTACCGTTATTTACTGTACCTCTAACGTAAGTCGAAACTCTTGGCAGTGAGCCTTTCTAGCCTTGCAATTCATGTTCTACCAAGGACTTTGTTTTAAATGATATCAAGTAAATTGAACAGGTTGAATAAAGGTGTGATATTGTGCTGAACCAATGTGAAGATCTGATTAGGCTTATATGTTCAAACCTTGGTACTTTGATTTTCTTAATTATTAGCCAAAATATTGAGGCATTGAAAGAGCGCCCTAATGATGTCGTCATTGTTTGTGCGAGTCTGTAAGTTGGTCGTATATATGGAGAGTGCTCTACTTCTCCACACATTTAACTCTATACTCTAACAGCTGCCAAGTCTGGCCAGCCCTTAATCGGATTTACTAGCTCTCAGATCAAAACATGATAAAGAGGAATAAACAGATATTCCTTTTCTCTCTCTGAGTCTTTGAGGAAGTGTTTCCTGTCCCAGACAGACACACAGTCATGATGACCCAGGACACTCACAAGACTATAAAAGTAGTAAGCTTCTTGGGGTATGGTAATAACATTCACCTTGCATTTTAAAACCAGAAAACATCTCTTTCATCCAGTATCATCATTACAGCATGGAGAACTGAGTTACTCAATTTTGGTTACACCTACTTCAAGTCTGGAGTGTTCATTGTATCTCACCTGCTGAATACGATTAGCACTCCCATGAAAAAAAGCCTACAGATATTCATAGGACAGCACCATTTTATTTCACGACAAAATAATGTATTCTGAGGTAAATGTTACAAAACTCGGTTTTTGACAATACTGTATTGTTGTTTTATTGACATTGGTACAGCATGAATTGGAAAACCAATGACGTCATTTAAAATACTCACATAATTGTTATGTTTCTAATATCACTTATGGTCTTCAAGACAATCGAAACAATGAAAATGCACTAGTAGTAGTTTGCTAGGCTAAACAGCTATAATATATCTTGACGCGACGATAACTCATCTGCGCCTCTATCCTTCCATAACTATTGATCATTTAAAATGACTGGTGGATATAACATACAGACTGCTGTGCTGCTTCTACCCGGCATCCCTCAGTGGCGGACATCATGGTGCTGCTGGACATCCTGCTCCTCATCCTCCAGCTCGTCTTCTTCATACTCGCCAATCTCGTCAGCAGTGGCGTCCTGGTACTGCTGGTACTCAGACACCAGGTCGTTCATGTTGCTCTCAGCTTCTGTAAACTCCATCTCGTCCATACCCTCTCCGGTGTACCAGTGAAGGAAGGCCTTACGGCGGAACATGGCGGTGAACTGCTCAGAGATCCTCCTGAACAGCTCCTGGATGGCCGTGCTGTTGCCGATGAAGGTGGCAGACATCTTGAGGCCGCGGGGCGGGATGTCGCAGACGGCCGTCTTCACGTTGTTGGGGATCCATTCTACGAAGTAGCTGCTGTTCTTGTTCTGCACACTCAGCATCTGCTCGTCCACCTCCTTCATGGACATGCGCCCGCGGAAGATGGCGGCCACGGTGAGGTAGCGGCCGTGGCGAGGGTCGCAGGCGGCCATCATGTTCTTTGCGTCAAACATCTGCTGTGTGAGCTCGGGCACGGAGAGGGCACGGTACTGCTGGCTCCCCCTGCTGGTTAGAGGGGCGAAGCCGGGCATGAAGAAATGCAGGCGGGGGAAGGGCACCATGTTAACAGCCAGCTTGCGGAGGTCAGCGTTAAGCTGACCAGGGAAGCGCAGGCAGGTGGTAACCCCGCTCATGGTGGCCGACACCAGGTGGTTGAGATCTCCGTAGGTGGGCGTGGTGAGTTTGAGGGTACGGAAGCAGATGTCGTAGAGAGCCTCGTTGTCGATGCTGAAGGTCTCATCTGTGTTCTCCACCAGCTGGTGGACTGACAGGGTGGCGTTGTAGGGCTCCACCACCGTGTCGGACACCTTGGGTGAGGGCATGACGCTGAAGGTGTTCATGATGCGGTCGGGGTACTCCTCGCGGATCTTGCTGATGAGCAGGGTGCCCATGCCAGAGCCGGTGCCCCCTCCCAGGGAGTGGGTAAGCTGGAAGCCCTGGAGGCAGTCACAGTTCTCAGACTCCTTCCTGACTACGTCCAGGACAGAGTCGACCAGCTCAGCTCCCTCTGTGTAGTGGCCTTTAGCCCAGTTGTTACCAGCTCCACTCTGACCTGAAAGACCCATGGTGAACCTGTGTTAGAGACATCACACCTTTGTGTGCTAATACACATCTGCAGTTGAAGTCAGAAGTTTACTTACTTTTACACAAAAAAAACTCAGTTTTTCCACAATTCCTGACATTTAATCCTATAACAAATTCCTTGTCTTAGGTCAGTTAGTTTATTTTTAGAATGTGAAATGTCAGAATAATAGTAGAGAGAATGATTTATTTCAGCTTTTATTTCTTTCATCACATTCCAAGTTGGTCAAAAGTTTACATACACTCAATTAGTATTCTGTAGCATTGCCTTTAAATTGCTTAACTTTGGTCAAACGTTTTGGGTAGCCTTCCACAAGCTTCCCATAATTAGTTGGGTAAATTTTAGCCCATTCCTCCTGACAGAACTGGTGTAACTGAGTCAGGTTTGTAGGCCTCCTTGGTCACACACTTTTTCAGTTCTGCCCACAAATTTTCTATAGGATTGAGTTCAGGGCTCTGTGATGGCCACTCCAATACCTTGACTTTGTTGTCCTTAAGCCATTTTGCCACAACTTTGGAAGTATGCTTGGGGTATATTGTCCATTTGGAAGACCCATTTGCAACCAAGCTTTAACTTCCTGACTGATGTCTTGAGATGTTGCTTCAATATATCCACATGGCATCATGAGAAAGGAAAACTATCTATTTTGTGAAGTGCACCAGTCCCTCCTGCAGCAAAGCACACACAGACACACAACATGATGCTGCCACCCCCGTGCTTCACGGTTGGGATGGTGTTCTTCGGCTTGCAAGCATCCCCCCTTTTCCTCCAAACATAACAATGGTCATTATGGCCAAACAGTTCTATTTTGGTTTCATCAGACCAGAGGACATTTCTCCAAACAGTACAATCTTTTTCCCATGTGCAGTTGCAAACCGTAGTCTGGCTTTTTTATGGCGGTTTTGTAGAAGTGCCTTCTTCCTTGCTGAGCGGCCTTTCAGGTTATGTCGATATAGGACTCATTTTACTGTGGATAAAGATACTTTTGTACCCGTTTCCTCCAGCATCTTCACAAGGTCCTTTGCTGTTGTTCTGGGATTGATTTGCACTTCTCGCACCAAAGTACGTTCATCTCTAGGAGACAGAACGCGTCTCCTTTCCTGAGCAGTATGACGGCTGTGTGGTCCCATGGTGTTTATACTTGCGTACTATTGTTTGTACAGATGAACGTGGTACCTTCAGGCATTTGGAAATTGCTCCCAAGGATGAACCAGACTTGTGGAGGTCTACAATTTTTTTTCTGAGGTCTTGGCTGATTTCTTTGGATTTTCCCATGATGTCAAGCAAAGAGGCACTGAGTTTGAAGGTAGGTCTTGAAATACATCCACAGGTACACCTCCAATTGACTCAAATTATGTCAATTAGCCTATCAGAAGCTTCTAAAGCTATGACATCATTTTCTGGAATTTTTCAAGCTGTGTAAAGGCACGGTCAACTTGATGTAGGTAAACTTCTGACCCACTGGAATTGTGATCCAGTGAATTATAAGTGAAATAATCTGTCTCCAAACAATTATTGGAAAAATGACTTATGTCATGCACAAAGTAGATGTCCTAACCGACTTGCCAAAACTATAGTTTGTTAACAATTTGTAGAGTGGTTGAAAAACAAGTTTTAATGACTCCAACCTAAGTGTATGTAATCTTCCGACTTCAACTGTAGCAATACACATCAGTTAGCATGAAAAGTCAGTTAACCAGTTAACAAGCAAATGCACCGGGCATATTATTTGTCAGTTTCCATTGAGAGAGACAATTCCAGTTTGTTAAGAGTGGACAATAACAGCTTAATTGAGCATGATCAAGAGTACCATGATCTAAAATATTATAGTGTAGAAGTCTTCATATACAATAGGATGTGGAATGTAGCCTTACTATCCTTTATGCAGTAGAATTGGCAAGGTGTCGTGGGTGGATTTGATTTAACGCTATATCCCCATCTTGATGGGCACTGCAACAGTAGCAGTCTATGCCCTGTTTTCTGCTGCGCCATGCTAGCTGTCTGTGCCTGACACAACCGCTCACCGACCATTGCATTCCCTTCCTGGTACATTGCTGAGCTGTTGCAGAAAAGTTGCACACTGAACACACCGTCTATCTATGTCAAAGTTAAACTAAGCTTGGCTTCAGAGGAAATGACTGGATGCTGACACATACATGCTGTGGGTTGAGGATGGAAGTGCTGACAGGACATGATGATGACCCATTGGGCAAGACAGCACAGACAGATCTGGGACCAGGCTGGGCAAGATAGCATAAAACAATCTGGAACCCGGTTGGATAACCACTACTCACCAAAGACAAAGTTGTCTGGTCTGAAGAGCTGGCCGAAGGGCCCTGAGCGGACAGAGTCCATGGTGCCTGGCTCCAGATCCACCAGGATGGCCCGGGGGACAAACTTGTTACCTGTGGGGGAGGAGAGGCAGGGACATCAGGTTTAGGGAGGGAAGGAGGATGGGCTCTCACTCTCGCTTTCTCTCACTCACTCACTCAGCCTCCCTTGCAGACTGCAGCACAGAAAAACTGCTAGCTCCAGTCCAAGGAGGCTGAGCTAAGCTGAATTCATTCAGACCAAGATGGCATCTCCCAGTAGACATGACACATTTTCTCTCTTATCGTCATATCATCTTATCATGCTGCTATGCGCATTTCTCTATGAGTAGATATTCAATCAGATTCACATTAACAAGAGGTCAATAGTGCTTAGCATTGCACGCACAGGAAATAGGATCGGTGCTAACTACAGGACATGTAGGCTACTATAGGCCCCAGAATCTGCAGTCTGGCTGGTTTGCCATAGGAGACTGACTGTTCCGTATGAGAGAGAGACAGAGACAAAGTTTGAGATTCTGCATGGCCATGACCTTCAAATGCCTGGGCAATAATTTTTTTTTAAATCAGACCAACGCAGACAGAAGGCAAGCATTAGGGTTGGGTTGGTTTTACAGAGACTGCACTCACTGCAGATATATACATGCCACCCCTCCGCAACGGGCTCTTAAGAGACAGAGAGAGAGCCAGAGAGAGAAAGAGAGGGAGAGAGAGATGATGCTGCAGAGAAAGAGGTGATACAGGGAGAGAAAGAGAGAGACCGGGAGGGAGGGAGAGAGATTGACAGGTCCCTGCTACTGTCCTCATTTCCTCTGCCCTGCCACAGGGCCCACTGCACCCAGACAGATATTATGGTCACAATGTCACATTCTCAATTTAAAATTTGGCCTACAGTGCATGAGTTTGCAAGTCAAAAAAGGTCTGCAATTTTCATCACCAGGGAATATAGTTTTTATTCTGAGTTTATTTAGGGAAAGGCCAAAGCACACAGTGTACAAAACATTAGGAACACTTTCCTAATATTGAGGTGCACCCCCTTTGCCTTAAGAACGGACACAATTTGTTAGGCCATGGACTTTACAAGGTGTCAAAAACGTTCCACAGGGATTGCTGGCCCATGTTGACACTAATGCTTCCCATAGTTGTGTGAAGTTGGCTGGATGTCCTTTGGGTGGTGGACCATTCTTGATACACACATAGGAAAATGTTGACCGTGAAAACCCAGCAGCGCTGCCGTTTTTGACACACTCAAATCAGTGCGCCTGGCACCTACTACCAAAAAGCACTTAAATATTCAAAGGCACTTAAATATGTTGTCTTGCTCATTCACCCTTTGAAAGGCACACACACACACACACACACACACACACACACACACACACACACACACACACACACACACACACACACACACACACAAAATCAATGTCTCAAGACTTAAACATCCTTCTTTAAACCTGTCTCCTCCTGTTCATCTACACCGATTGATGTGGATTTAACAAGTGACTTAAATAAGGGATCACAGCTTTCACCTTGTCAGTCATGGAAAGAGCTGGTGCTTGTAATGTTTTGTACACTCAGTTTATGGTTGATTATTTTCTTAGACCTGTTGTTTAGATGCATGCAGAGATTACTTAAAGACCAATCTAGATAGTAAATTGAGATGTATTTACCTGATGCTTCATTGTAGTACACGTTAATCCTCTCCAGCTGCAGGTCACTGTCACCTTGGTAACTGCCGGTGGGGTCGATGCCATGTTCGTCACTTATCACCTCCCAGAACTAAAAATGGGACAGAGAATAGGTCATGCAAACGTGATGATTCATAGTTTGACCTAAGAGATCTGGCTATAACCTGATCAAGACATGGAAAAGTACTGGACGACCGTTGTGCGTAGTCTATCGCTATGGCGCAGCTCCTTTTGGCGACAGCATGACGCGCCAGCCCCGCAGGTGCGCGACACCACTGCAGACCCTTTGGCTCCTAGCCCAAGTCCAAAAGCAACACCCCCATAATCAACCTAATGGCATCTTATAGGTGTCAATAAATGAAACACTAATTTCCACGAGACATTCGTCCAAAAACATGACCCCAAAATACTGCATGGCTGATTTTGTTCTCTTGGAAAATGTAGTGCGATTCATGCTGGGACAAAATTGTAAACATCTAACAAAAAAAAGGATTGCTCTATAATAACGTCTGCGTCTAGACAAATATACACATAACACCTACCTTCGCACCAATCTGGTTTCCACATTGCCCGGCCTGGATATGAACAATCTCCCTCATGATGATGCCTTTTGGGTGCACGCAGATAGCAGCCTTTTGTCTCAACTAACAACAGTGCCCTCAACCTGGTTGCGACCACTGTGTTTCTCGCCTCTCAGCAGTTGTTACATTCTTATGGCGATCGGTAAACCAAGGGAGACTCATCATGTTGATGCTGATTGGGTGACGTCACACCTGTGCTGCATCCCAAATGTGTGCACCAGCCTATCAGCGGGCACCGGTTTGATGCAGTGGACGGGATGAGGATCCTGCTGCATCACTCTCCATGACATCACCCTGTCCCGGGCCAAAATGCGGGTTGTTGCCAAGCACTTTTAATCTAATACGTGGCGCATAGGCCTAGCTGTTAGTTTACAAGTTAAGGAAATACAGCCCAATTGTCGATAAATACGCCCCCTTTCAATATAACCAAGGCATTGTCCATGTACCTTGCAGTCCTGAATCTGCTTCAGGTGTAGCCTATATTTTGTCCAATAGAGGTCAGTTTGGAGCTTTGCAACTATACCGTCCACAATGTTCCCATCAAAGACAGGTTCCTTATTTGTTCTTATTAATCACTTGTTTATCAGAGACAGGAAAAGCCTTCACCTGGGAGAACGTTCGCCATGTATTGCTTTATTGTATGACATTATACAACAGGAAGTGGTTAAAATCAGAGTATTCCAAGCTGAAAAATCTATTGGCAGCATGAGTGAGTTATTTTGGTTAGCTAGTATATGGCCTTAAAATATAAAGATTAAATCAAATTTTATTGCTGACATAAAAAAAATGTGTATCAGATGTAGTGAAGTGCTAATCAATATAACTAAATTACTGAATCATATTTAGGGGATGACTTTCCATCACAGCAGTACACCAACATGAATCCACAATTCATTATTAAGAATGTGAATATTGACAACTGATCCATTACATACAGAATTGACACCCTTTATGCCCTTGTCATTATCTTGGGTTAGAGAGGACATCATCAAGTGAAAAAAAAAACATAAAACAAGAACCTTGCACAAAAACACCTCAAGATTCAAGAGGTGGCTTGAAAATTGTCTGCAGACCAATTAACCCAACCAAGACCCAGAATGCATCATTGATCAATAAATAGTGAAGTTTATTACGACACGTATGGCTTATATACAAATGCATTATTCAAGTTAAAACAAAAAAGGGAAAATTAAACTGGTAAAATCCATGTTTTTACATTCATTCATTAATTAAAATCGTGTAAAAACAGAAACTGTTATATCAGGATTATTTCTCATTTCCGCAACATTTTTTGGCTGCAGTGGGGACAATTTAGGATGAGGGGAGCCATTTGATCAGTTGAGAACCATTTCCAGACCACTGTATCACAGCACAACCTATCAATGCACAGCAAATCAAAGTTAGTTTACATATCAGTCTGCATTTTCTTTACCACTGTATACTCAATGTATTATATTGTCCATCTACTTGTACCGTTTTAGTGTAGCCACTTTCCAAGCCATCATCCCACTCTACCCATAGAAATAGAATGTGTCATTATACTTCTGACCAAGCATACACCATCGCTGGTGCGGACGATGCTGTCACATATGAAATCGGAGACTGTAATGTAAGGTTGTAATGTGTTGTATTGTGACATTTTAAGACGAGAGCGGTTGCAGTTCAATAAATGTGGGGTGAGAAGTATTGCTACAGCTGCAGACAATATACTCTTAACATTTGTATGATTGACCTCTGTTGTTCCAGTGTCAAGACTTTCGTGCGTTAGTAACACCATCCTCACATCACAGCTAACCCAATGTACTAATCTGACTCGACGGGAGTACTGGAGACATTATGGTTTGAGCCGTGAAGTCTATTAGATGTTAAAAGAAGCTAAGAGGCTCATACAGGGGTGTAATGAAGTTTTACTTGATTCACATATCCTTTCTCTACCGTGCTTGAATTTTCCAAACAAGGTGTATGTAGTATTAGGAATGAAGACCACAGCAACAAGTATATCTTCTTTAACAGTGTGCTTATTTACCAGGAAATAACCAGAGAATATGCGGAAAGTAGGTCGTTACACTTTTAGTATTTACATAGTCATTTTTATATCCACAGAACTACATGACAGTGTGTGTTGTGATGACCACTTTATGATTAGTGTACAGTTGAGTGATCAGTGGCTGCTATTGCATGATATTTTGGTCACCTCCAAAGCCATTGTATTTTCCATTTTAAATAGATATTAAACACACTGTAAAAGACAGGACTCCATGGCATTTGAAAAGGACAATATGTCAAAGATTTTTGAAAAGAAAGAAGCTCTACATCACAACAAGTGATGTTGTATTTGTAAAACAGTGGCCTAACACAATCTGATGCAATTGCCTAACCAGTGAACTGACAGCCACCATTTTGTTTGCCCGGTATGTACTATTGTCAATAGTCAGTCATTCACAGACGTTGGTAAAACATGACGTTGACACTAGACATTTGAGTTTTTCAAAGAAAAAGAAAGCTCTTCATATATTTTTGTTTTAATTAAAATAATCAGAGACATGTTGTAGCTTTTCCAATAATGACGACATTTCGCTATCATGTCTGTATTGATTACAATGAAAGTAATTCAAGTAAATGGTAAAGTTTTGAAGTAAAATGAAAAGAGAAAAAAAAGAGGGATAAGCCTCCATTTCAAAACGCAACAGAATTTGAGTCAATATCACAAATATAAATGTTGCATACTTTGGTGAAGTTGAAATATTTCTGGTATATTATTTGGGAAATATACTTCAAATATTTTTACGTCACCAAATATGCTAATTACATGTAGAAAACACACACAAGATGGTGGCAATGACAGATGTATTTGTAATGAAGACAAAATCCTTTTGTCATTCATGTGTCCATTTCAGAGATAGCTCTTGTGATATTTTAGGTAACATTTGAACATCACCTCTATGTTTCATGGAAAAGTTCACATTTTTGTTTACATGCTCAGTCCCCGTAGCGAAGATTAAAGTGCCACTTACATTCAAACAAATAATGTTAACAGTGCCGCCTATCTTTATACACTAAGGACACCCCCCCCCCCCGTGAAATAATGGCAATATTTGTTTTTGTGATCAAGCGCAACATCAGTAGCACAACAACAAACTACGCAATTTGACCTAGAGTATCACATTTACAAGATCCAATTGCCTACAGTGCAATTCATTAATGTTTTTTTAAGAGTGGAAACAAATGTCCCATGAAACATTTGATATAGTCTGTAAATTCTCAAATGTTTCACTTACAGGAACGCAACGTCAACAAGCAAAACATAGTCCTAAAGGACCAACAGAACTCTCACTTCTACCACGTCACCGGTACAGCTCTCCTTCGCTCGACATAAACAGTCCATAGTCCTAATAAATGTATGAACATGTCTCCTCAGTTCGCGACATTCTCTTTCTCTAGTACCTTTTCATACACCCATGCTTGTATAACACTAAGGACTGAAGTCTTCAGATGTTTCGCTTGTCATTTTTAACTCATTGCCTCATACATTAAAACACCTCCAATACTTGGGGCAAAACTTATTGCCCTTTTTTTGGTTTTTTCATATTTGGCAAATTGCTCTTTTCCCTACACAGATTCCATTCAGTTTCTGACAACAAAAACAATTGGGTGACTCTAAACTCGGTTTAGATATCTGGCACTGTTGACATTCAAAATTCTGCATTGTATTCTTAAAGTATTTTTTTTTCTACATAAGGCAAATGTACATCAAACACATTGGGCGTACATCTAAGTCTGCAATTGAGGCAAATGTACAGTCAAATGGTTTTTAGTGGTATGTATAGCATCTCCAACTAAGCATTGGGATAATGTGTCAGAGGAAGTCAAAGGGAGTTTTGGCAGGAAGTATCTCAGTCTAAAATGACACATACAGATTCCTCCAACAACAACTATGTAAAACGCTGATGATGTCAGTTATTTACAGTTCCGCACTGTGGCAGAGTAACCACTCATTACTGTCACCGCAGCACGGTCCCCCTGTCCTGTTTTCTGGCTGTTCCCAGTAAAAGGTGTCAGAGATACACTCGTCCCCATATCAAGCTGTTCCCTCTCCTGTCGGTCACTGGTATTCTCCCTACAGAGCAGCCAAAATGTCTGAGGCCTGATCAGCCAGTTAGTGACTCCATACATGTGACCTGGATGTCCAGGACTTCTTCCTCCACGAGGGAGTGGCACACCTCCTTGTTCCAGAGGTAGAGCCTTGGATCATGACGACGCCACCCCGTTGATGACCCGGTTTTCTGAGATAGTACAGTCCATAATAGGGAGGATTCCCGAGTCTATGGGGGAGGAGATGGTACAGTCCATTATTGTGGAAGCGGTGGCCGCCTCTGTGGTCTCAGAGTCTGTTACGTTGGGGTGCTGAGAGTCTATGACAAGCGGAATGGTAGAGTCCAATGAAAGGGGTTGAACAATGTCTGTGATGGGGTGAGTGGTAGAGTCCACAGTGGGGCTGTGAACAGTGTCCATGACAGGGGGAATGGAAGAGTCCACTGTTGTGGGGATATGACCTGAGTCATTGGGTGGTGGTGGTAGTGGGCAGATGGGGGGATGAACAGGGGAATGAGCTACGACAGGGTAAGTGGGAGAAACAATAACATTATTAACACATGGGGATGAAGAGTCCAACTCTGGAGTATGGACAGAGTCTATGAGAAGGGGAATGGTACAGTCTGATGTAGGGGGAGGAGGAGCGGGGAGTTTGTCATCTAGAGAGTATATGAGCGGGTCTGTGGTTATGTGGTCAGCAGAATCAATAGGAGTCGTACAGTCCGCCATGGGGGGAGGGAGAAAAATGTCACTGATGACAGGACCAGGGGAGGGTGTTGGAGAGGGGGGTAAAAGGTCAAGTACAGGGGGAGTGGCAGAGTCCAATGTAGTGGTGGTTTCTATGACAGGGGGAGTGGTAGAGTCCAATGTAGGGGTGGTTTCTATGACAGGGGGAGTGGTAGAGTCCAATGTAGGGGTGGTTTCTATGACAGGGGGAGAGTCCCATGTGGAGGTGGTTTCTATGACAGGGGGAGAGTCCAATGTGGAGGTAGGTGGAGTTTCAATTAATTCTGGAGCATCCAATGAAGTGTGGGTGGATTCTATAACAGGTGGAGTGGAAGGATCCACTACGGAACTAGGAGTGGAAGGGTACAATGCGGAGGTAGGGGTTGAATCAAGTACTGGCGGAATGGTTGATTCCAATAAAGAGATGGGAAGAGTTTCAGTGACAGGGGAAATGGTGTTGACCAAGATGGATGTATGGGTATCTTCTGTGAGGGGGTCAGTGGTAATTTCTTTAGTAGGGGAGGGAGCTGTCTCATCACCAACATTGAAAGTGGATGAAGGGGCAACAGAATTAATGAGGGGTATATCAGTGGAGTCTTCAGTGGATTTGCCATCAGACTCATGCTGGTGTGACATTAACGTCCTAGCGGAGGGCGCCGAAATATCAATAACCGATGGTGCTGCGCGGTCAACAGCGGAGGACGCCGTGAACTCCATTGTGGAGACGGCGGTGGCGGCCGCCTCGTGCAGCGGCGTGTCATGGACCCGGGTGTAGTCCCTGTTGCTCTCCACCTGGGCCAGGAGGAGGCGCTGTTCGCCAGGCCTCCTGGGGGGCAGCAGGGGCTGGCGGGTGTAACACTCCCCGTCGGCCAGGGTCTCGGGCAAGGGCTGGTAGCGCGTCTCGGGGAGGAGGAGAATGCAGATGATGCAGATGAGGGTGCAACAGGCGAAGATGATGTGGTGAAGGAAGTAGCCCTTCTGGTTGTGGAGTTCCATGATGGGGGCGGTCAGCATGCCGAAGCCAGCGCTGGCGAGCACCAGGCCCAGACCCCCACCCCTACGGAGAGAGACAAGGACCATCAGTTAGGAAGTCACTATCTCTGAAGAACATGACTACACCCGATCCCAAACCAACCTCCAAGCCCCACCGTCTTTAAACCATATCCATCCTGTAGAAAAGGTGTGCCCTGAAACCTCTGCCATTTCCAGTGCAATGTTCTGCTTTGTTACATTCCAAGTCCATTCCATTTCAATGCTTTCTTTTATATTCACTTTCAATAGCACATTCCACATTCCAGCCCCTACTATTCTCATTTCCTTATGCAGACACACGTGGTCTGTGTTATTGACATGTCCTTGCCATTTTACGCCCACAGCAGCAGAGACTGCTGCAATACCATGTAACAGCATCCTGCCAAGGCAGTAGCCTCATTTCTCTCCTGTCTGCTCCGTGACTGGCCACCAGGTGGCGATCCACAGTCACTCTTCAGGCAGCACAGTGCACCATACCTTACATAACAACACAGCATCATGATGATGATGATCCAAAGCTGTGTCAGTTTGTCAAGAGAGGGAAAGGCTAATTCAAAACCAGGCTGATCTGTGAAAGAGACCTCGGTCTGACTCCCTGTCAAAATAAAAGGTTAAATAAATAATCATATAAAAAAATATGGATATTGAACAACACCTTTATTATGGTTGTGCATATAACAAGAGATCCATGATCACACACTCATTTTAAGTGCTTATAGCAGGGTAGTAATATTCTGGTGATATCCTGGCAGGTCAGAGACACTGAATCATGAACCTCTCTATTGAGATCAAAGATTGCGACTACATTCTATTATGATAGTGAGCATCATAAAACAGGGTATTTTCCCTTCACACTACATGATGACAGCAACCTTCAAACTCCACACCTCTTTATCTTTCTCCAATTCCAGATGTGTATACGGTATGTTTTTCATAGCTTGACAGAGTGAATGTTCTGTAAAATGTTATCAAATTAACCAGACACTTGACCCGACCCATCTCTGAATAAAAAGGGGAAGAAAATGGAAACCCGTTTTTGATTTCCACGAAGCTTTCTCCTCAACCCTGGCCTGCACATATCCTGACAGCTCCCTCTGAAACCTCTCCCTCGGCCCCTCTCTGTGGTACGCTCCAGTGGTCTGTTCCCAGCGCGTGGGTGGGCTTACCTGATGACGGTGGGCGTGATCTCAGCGCAGAAGAAGATGCTCAGGTTGCTGACAGCGTGGGAGGAGAACATGCCGATGATGGAGAAGGCGATGGAGAAGTTCTTATTCAGCGTATCCGAGCGCTCTGTACAGACAGACGGCAACATACGAGTCAGCCATTAAACACGACTCCGTATTAAGTTGAGATTTGTGTATCCGAGTACTCTGCATAGCAAGAAAGCAAACATAACAATTATCCAGCCAGCATACAGAGATAATACATTCTAATGTACTGTAGAAAAGGGGAGATTAACTCAAAAAGAAAAATACTATATCTAACCCTGAATGAATGATTCTCATATTAGAAGGCTCAGTGCACTGAGGAACAGTATCTAATACATTCTCAAAGAGCAGGTTGTTATTAAAGTAGTAAGATGATCCTATTAAAATGTACTTAGACTGTTACATAATTCCCATGAGTCTGTGTTGTTGAGCATCCTGTATGTTGTCGATCACCCTGACCATGTTATCCATTTAACTAAACTAGCCATGAAGGATTACCCTGACGTTGATCTGTCTGATCCTCAGCTAAACAGCAGCAAAACAATCCTAGAACTAACTCACACGGTGCTGCTGAACGAGACATCATCTGAAAGTGGTCTCAGTATCAGTTTGTTGCTGAACGAGACATCATCTGAAAGTGGTCTCAGTATCAGTTTGTTGCTGAACGAGACATGCTCTTCTGGCAACTTCAAACATCTGAAAATGGTCTCGGATGAGTTTGTTGCTGAATGAGACATGTTTAAGTTGCCCTAAGCAGATAATCTGAGGCAGAACTCAGATCAGTTTGCTGCTCCTCTCTAGTCCTCTGGCTGTCAGACAACAGGCCAAGTTAATTCTGCTGCCAGGTGGAGGACTAGGGATGGAGAGAATGGAAAGAAGAGAGGAGCTAGATAAACACACAGGGGAAGAAGAGGGCTAGAGGCTACTTAGGTTAGCTAGGGTCAATGAGACCGAGCCAAACAGAGAGGATCATCAGAACAAAGCAAGGATCGGGAAGTGAAACACAGACAGGAAGACTTCTAATAGTTGCAAGAAGTTACATGAAGAACAGGCAAGATCAAAAAAAAAGTTATGATGAACGATGGCGATAAAACCATATAACGTACTATAATACCATGCAGCAGTGTGGTTATTACACAGTCAACGTCAGGTTTATTTGTTATAATGGACTGTAGTACTACCGAGTTGCACGACTAGCCTACTGCTGGTTCCATGTGTTAGCTGTAATGTTTCACTGTGGAGGACAAGCAGGCTGGATCTGAACGTGTGTTTATGCAGTAAACAGAATGCAGCTAGCTTGTCCTTGAGAGATGTATTCATTCCTCGATGCCTACGGGCGTTCTGAGCCCCATGGTGCCTGTGTTTGAACTGTCACTCAGTCGGCAAACAGAAACGACACGCCATGGTTTGCGCTAACGGGATCTGACTGAACTCTGCAATGAGTTTGAGTTTGTTGTTCTTAGGGAGTGGGTGGGAGAGTGGGAGTGATTGGGAGAAGGGGAGAGATAGGACAAGTCACAGTATTTAGGTCGCAGTGATGGTGAAATACCAACCTTTGCTTTAAACCCCCTCAATTGCACAACAAATCACACTGCAAAGCACCCTTGTCTTTCTGCTACTATGTTGGAACACTGACATTTTCTTAGTGTCCTCCAATCTTACACAAATGTCAGAGTTCCTCCAGTCTTTGTCTAATCACATCAAAGAAATCACATTAAGACATCTGCAGCTAGCCAGCGATCATAATGTGTTTCTAACGGCTTGAACCACATTTAAGACAGTAGATTGGTTATCCATTTATTGTGGAATTCTCTCATCTGCCTAGGACCTTGTTGTTGTTGTTTTAAATCGAGCAGTTGCAGTATTTCCAGTAAGCGGATTATAAAATGGAGTAAACAGTTAAGATCCAGAATGATGGGCTATTGATTAGTTAAGAGTCTAGGGTAGAGTAACTGCAACCAGGGAAATATGGTCTGAGTTCCCACAAGAATGAAGAGGAGAGAAATCGATGGTTGTACTGTACCTATATTCAGATGTACACTGTATTTCCCCAGTACTATAGGAGCCACAGGGAGAGAGAGGAAAACAGAAACAGGTTAATATGTAGTCAAATGATCACACACACACAAAACACACACTGGTTACACCATAGCAATAACAAGACAATATGTTTGCTGTTTGAATGATCTCAAGGTGTATTTTGTAGGTATAGGTTAAATATATATGTTCCCTCAACATTTGTGACAAAGAAAAAGGACTAGGTACTGTCAGATTTCGGACAACATCCGTCCTTGTTACACAGTAAAGAGGCCACCTCCCACAGACCTACATTCAAACATCATCATCAAAACAACTATACAGTAGCTAACTATAAAGACTATTTCACCTCCACCCCCAGGAGGTCAGGGCCCCCTGAGCACATGACCTGCGTGCTCGGCCGTCGGTAATTTGGTGATGATTAGGCCTACCAGCTGGCTAGACTACCTTACCTAGCAATGTTAGCTGACACTGGCTAATTGATTGCCTGACATAAGAGGAAAACTACTGATGCACTACCAAAGTTTCGAAATGTGGGTTCTACTTTTCTAACTCTCAACAGAAAAAAAATATGTTTTTTGGTCAGGGGCCCCCTAGTGGCCACGGGGCCCTACACACAGTGCAGTTGGCGTATAGGAAGAGGCAGCTGTGTGTGTGTGTGTGTGTGTGTGTGTGTGTGTGTGTGTGTGTGTGTGTGTGTGTGCACTATACCATTGCGTATTATACTGTAGGCTACTCACAGTTGAGCAGGCCTAGCTGCAGCAGTGATGCCAGTGCAGTGATTATCATGAACATGAGCAGGCCACCCCTCCTCCCCATCAGGGACACTGCCGGGCACAGTGCAATGCATGATGCCACTGCGATGCCCGCCATGGTGTAGTAGTCAGCGTAGAAGTTGTGGAACATGGTGGACTCGTGGGTCTCGTGGTGGTCCATCATACTGCGGGCAAAGCAATGGTGGATCCCATAGCCCGTCAGTCTGGATATATAGAGAGAGCGAGAGAGAAAAGGGTATCAAGAAAGAGAATAATGAAAACAGGGATAATGGGTGTGTGGTAGTGCAAGAGAGGGAGAAAGAAGTAAGGAGATGAGTGTACAGAGGACAGAGAGAAAGAAAGAGGGATATTGGGAGAGAGGACAAAGAAAGACCATATGAGTTCAGAAGATGAAGGGGAAAAATAAAGAGGAAAGTGTATTTCTATGAAACAAAACTAAAACACACAAACCCTCTTGCTCGTCTCCAGTTCTCTCATAAGAAGACAGCTCATGAAAAATGTATGGTCAGACTACAGCCAGGGACACTGTGTACTGAAATAGCCTGGGCTGTGTCTAAGTCTGCTGTCTACAAATGACTGGGTTATGTGAGTGAGGAGAGGTGAAGCTCGTTCTGAAGGCCAATGGACAGAAAAACCGTCGGACAGACAAATGGACAGACGCAAGACTGCAAACAGCACAGAGACAGGAAGACAGAGGGATGGATAGATAGACAGGCCTGCTAAAAGCAGACGGCCACTGCATCGAGCTGACAGGTCAATAGTCCCATAATCACTGCACACCGGTTTATAGGTAGTTTCAGGAACCAATGCTAACGAGTGTTATGCTAGCTGTTCCCATAGACTACTGGGGAAGTAGACAAAGGGCCTCATTGCCAAAATCCAGAAGTATCGCTTAAACACCCAGAGTCGTCTGACTGGCAGCTGCATCATGGACGCATGCACACAATACTACATAAACTCACACACACACACACACACACACAAACAAAGATACTTACGAGTTCACGCAGAGGACCACAATGTTTTTCCACAGGTTCCTTGTCCCCACCATCTTCACAATACATGTCTTTTTGGGCTTCTTCTGAAGAGCTTTCTGCAACTCTGAAACAACGTAGAGAAATCAGGTAAATATGACCACAACGCACTCATCTACAGGCTGTACACAGCCAACGAAAGGGCTTCATCTGAGGATACGAGACTAAGGACTAAGAGACAAAGGACACCTTCATACCAAGACATTTCATCACTTATCTCTGTTAGAAAACAGGAATGACAGGGGGGAAAGAGTGAGTGGGGAGGAACAAGTGAGTGAATGAATGAACAATTGAAAGAGGAATGTTTTCAGAAGACAATGCCCCAGGACAGCGCAGATCATAGCATGGGGCATGGATGTTTGGAAGTACGAGGTGTTGCTATGAAAACAAACCTCCGCTTTGGTCATGTGCACACACACATGTAATGTTGCCCGTCACGCGCATACAAGTTTTTACTCAAAGTTGCTCTCTATACAATCATGGAGCTCTGAAGTCATCCTCTGGCCTAGCCATAATCCCTTGCATAAAAATTGGCCCACAAACGGCAGGCCCTTTTCAGGGGTTAGTTATGTTACATTCAGTAGGCATTCAGTAGTTCCGTAGGACGACCTTCAACCAATCAAAGCTTTTGCAGTATGAAGTGATATGTTGTCCATCCAATCATAGGATTAGGATCAGAGAATGAATCTAGTCCGTTTAATTGGGGTTGTGCTGCAGAGCATTATGGGGGGGGGGGGGGGGGTTCTATGTGTTGAGAAGCTTAGGGAGCTGGGGATGTTGTTTGCTCCTTGTATAAATAGGTTTAACTTATTTTAATGAACATATACCACCACCCGCATAGGTTGCTGGGTTCAAGAATAGCTTTCTGCAATTTTCAAGAACACACATTTCTTTCCCCCAATATTTTATTATTTTTACATTTCTCTCATCACTCATTTCTCTCATCACTTAAAAAGCAATGAACATATTTCTGATGCATTTTTTACCAACTAAATAGAGTCTGTCCAACAATACTCTATTGTGGCTCCATTTCTTTTCACATAAACAAAACATAAACAATACATTCAGTCCAGGTGCCCCTTTTTACATTTTTTAAAAGCAATTCTCAATAAGCCTTTCAGGGGCTCTGACAGTCCTTTTTGGTCGTTCTGTTGAAGTGCTTCCTGAAAGAGTTGGACAGCGTTCGTCGTCAGTCAGGGTGTTCTGACTGAATTGTCCATTTCTAAAGGCATTTGACGCTTCAGCAGTATCCTCCTGATGATCCTCAGTCCCTTGAGTGAGTGGCTGAAGCCTTAGATCCACTCTGTTTCGTCTCAGTTGTGATCCATGCTCCGTTTGTATCTCATAGGATCGCGGTGCAACTTCTCTCTGCACACACCCTTGCCTACATCCAGGTTCCTGTAGTGATGTCTCAGAGTCGTACATGATCTCCAGGTTTCAGTTCAGGTAATTGTCTTGAACTTCTGTTGTGTCGCTGTTTGTTTGTCTTTCTGTTTTTCCTTCACAAGTTTGACTTTGTGAGCACCTCTGGGTGTTAGCAAGTCCTCATGGATGGGTAGGTTGGTTCTGATGCGACGTCCCATCAACATTTGTGCAGGTGAAAGTGCGCTGCGGTAGATCAGAGTTTTTAGGAAATCCCCCTTTCCATCCGTGTGCCTTTTTCATCAGACCTTTGACAATTTTGACTGAACTCTCTGCTAAGTCGTTGGACCTTGGGTAGTTGGGGTGTTGTGTCGGAATCCCTAGTCGTTAGCGAACGATTGGAATTCGAAACTTGAGAACTGTGGGCCATTGTCCGAGTACAGTTCAGACACAACGCCATGTCTTGAAAAGACTGATTTCAGGTAGGTGATTACAGATTTGCTGGAGGTAGTTGTCAGTGTTGCTACTTCAGGGTAGTTTGAGTAGTAGTCGGTAACAACGACGTGACTTTTGCCATTGCAGTCAAATAGGTCAACTTTGTAGTAGGGTCTGTTGGGTACTGGATGAGGCATTAGCGGCTCTGCTTGCTGCTTTGGCCTGTAGGGCAAACACAGTTTACATGAAGCAGTGGTCTGGCTGATTTCCTGGTTCGTTCTTGGCCAGTACATTACTTCTCGTGCTCGTCGTTTACATTTTTCCTCACCCAAGTGGCCCTCGTGTATTTTCTGTAGCATTTCTTTGCGTAGTGTCATGGGAATGACAATCTTGTTGCCTTTGAACACTATGTCAACCACAACGGTGATCTCTGCTCTGGACATCCAGTAATCCTGTACTCTCCTTGAACAGTTTTTCTGTGCGGGCCAACCTATCAGTGTTGTTTCTTTCAACTCTATCATTGTTTGGTCAGCTGCGGTCTCACTTTTAAATCTGCTCCATTCTCTCGGAAGACACAGGAAGTGATGCTACGATCATCTTTTACTGTATGGCATACATCCACAGAATCAAAGAATTATTCAATCTCCTCCTTGACTGTATGAACCTTTTTCCTTTGTAGCCTCAACTTTTCAGCATTTTGAGAAACTATTTTTCCCAGTTGTTACATGATTTGCCATTTGCAGGGCAATTTCTTGGCTTGTGGATGAATCACATGTAGTGTTTGGATTGCTCCATTTTGCTTGTTTCTGTTTTGTAAGGCGTTGTGTGTGTGGTGCTCCTCTCTTGTTATTGTATACACTGATGTCTCATCCCTTCACAGCTCTTTAGCTTGTGCTCTGGTGGTTTCAGCTGCTCGACACATATTCATTGCTTTATCCAAAGTTAAATATTGCTCACGCAGCAATCTCTCCTAGAGTCCATTATCAAGTATGCCACAGACTATCCGGTCTTTCACTAGTGAGTCTTTCAGATGTTCAAATTCACATGTTTTGCTCAGTGTGTTCAGCTCAGCCAAATACTGGTCAAAACTGACTCCCTGTTTCTGATCATCAGAGAAAAACTTCCCTCTCAAACGTGACGTTCTGGCTTGGTACAAAGTACTCCTCAAATTTAGCCATTCGCACAGTCAATGTAAAGTTTGCCTCGTCTTGCTGAAAGCCATTGTAAAATGTCCAATGCATCCTCTCCAATAACATGCAGAAAAATGGAAGCTTTCAATTTGTCATCATCTCCCCCTACTCCACTGGCTTCTAGGTAGATATTGAATCTCTGCTTGAAACGTTTCCAATTGTCAGCTAAATTGGCTGTTAACTGCATAGGAGTAGGAGGACTAAACCTATCCATGACGGAGAACAGGAACAGTGTCAATTTCTCTTATTTCAGTATGTTGCTCATCAACTTGCTCGTCAAATTCCAATGCAGCCTCACTCTCGCTGCTGTCACTCTCGCTGCTGCGGCTCGTTGTCCTCGCTCTCGCTGCTGTCACTCTCGCTGCTGTCACTCTCGCTGCTGCGGCTCGTTGCCCTCGCTCTTGCAAGCTAGCATCTTCGACTACTCACGTCACTTGACTTGTGGTAGAATGTTAAATTTTTCTTCGCAGAAATTTGCAGAGCAACTCCTTTCTTTTCTTTGTCTTGTCATAGGGACTACCAATCTGACACCATGTTATATTTGTTCCTTGTATAATGACAAACCGGGGCGTAGGTTTTAACTACTTTTAATGAACATAGACTTTAGCTACAAAACTCCTTGTTTAGCCACGCAAGGTTAAGAAGGAGCCTTTCATCAAACCGCCTGATTATGTGGACCAAGGTCTGCGTATTCAAACTGCGCAACACCACGAGAAAGGAAGAAGAAACATGGATATTCTTAAATGCTTATCGACACCACTGCATTTTTGGCATGTAAGAATGGGCTTTTAGAGGACACGGCGAGCCGGAAAGTTCCGCTAACGGCAACTACAAGGAGCTTGCAGCGGTAATTGCACGGTACGATGCTTTACTTGCTGAAAATATGGAACTTTCGACTGTCTTTTCTGGGATGTCGAAATCAATAAAGAATGACTTGATCGCTTCCATCGCATCATCCATTAAAAGTGAGATTAAAGAGAGAGGCTGAGGCAGCACATTTTTTCCCCCGCACGTGCTTAAGTAGGCTTTCCACTTTCTTTCTGTATTTATTTAGCATAGGTGAGAACACAATCACTCCGGACAGACACGAGAAAAAAACTAATTTCATAAATGTTGCAGCAGCCTACCTAAAAAGAGATCTGACATGCTGTATTTGATGAAAGAGAGACTATATTTCAGTCTGATCAACTGTAGGCTACAAATAATAGCAGCTGCATACAGACTATGTGCCCTGTCCATCTGGTCAGGGTAAACAAGATTGGTAACGTTATGTATTTATAGTCCATTTGTGTGTCAGGAGAAAATGTGAATGGGAACAAATTTGGTTTATATTCAAACCCGGGCTGGCTAGACTGGCTACATGTTTTCAATCCCAAATGATTCATTGGAATGAATTCATCAACATAGTCGTGATGACAGATGTGAGTAAATGTTTTATTATTTGCTTGCAATTGCAGCAACGACCTGGGGAATAGTTACAGGGGAGAGGAGGGGGATGAATGAGCCAATTGTAAACTGGGGATTATTAGGTGACCGTGATGGTTTGAGGGCCAGATTGGGTATTTAGCCAGGACACCGGGGTTAACACCCTTACGATAAGTGCCATGGGATCTTTAATGACCTCAAAGTCAGGACACCTGTTTAACGTCCCATCCGAAAGAGGGCACCCTACACAGGGCAGTGTCATTGGGATATTTGTTTTAGACCAGAGGAAAGAGTGCCTCCTACTGGCCCTCCAACACTTCCAGCAGCATCTGGTCTCCCATCCAGGAACTCACCAGGACCAAACCTGCTTAGCTTCAGAAGCAAGCCAGCAGTGGTATGCAGGGTGATATGCAGCTATGTATTCACTATTATTCTACAATGTAGAAAATAGTAAAAAATTAAGAAAACCTTGAATGGGTAGGTGTGTCCAAACTTGACTATTAATGAGCGCACACACACAAATCACCCAGAATAACAGTTACATTCAAATGGGCATCTATACCATAACCTCTGTCAATACTATAGTTCTCTCTTGTCCACTGCAGGAATATGGCATTGCCTACAGTACGGCACTGCCTATGGTTGTATCTAGTCACTATCCAAAGTGATTGACCTGGCCCCATCTGTTGTCTGTGAGCAATGCCTCTCTCCACCCTCGAAAGGCCCTAATAAAGTTAATTAAGGGTCCGGAGGGTCCCATCCGGAAGGCCATGGTGTAGGTTTACTACCCTGCCAATTTCCCCAGGAGAGAGGACTGTTACTATGGGAACCAGGCATAGAGGAAGGAAGGGGATTTCCCCAGATCCATTCAGACTGACCAAGCACTTCTGTCTCAGAGACAAGCCAGCAGATCTTGCTAGGGAAATAGTAGATGTAGTCCTTTCCCTTCAGAAGAAGACAAACTCATCCACTTTCAAATAACCAAAAGCACAGCAAATACACAGAGAAAGATATTCAAGCCCGAAGACTGATGTCTTGAGCTGAGTAGTTACACAGCATTAATATCACCAGTTTTAAAACTGAGATGTGTACCTGTGACTAGAGCAGTTAAAGGGATGACCTTTTCCTCTCCCCTGTGTACTATACCTGTGAGGATGTGATCAGTGTCCAGCTCGGTGTTAACCTGGTTCTTCTTGGCAATGTGTCCCATGATCCACTTGGAGCGGCCATATTGTTGAGTGGCCAGCAGCCACCGCAGAGACTCGGGGAAGATCCTACATGGAAACAAGAGAACAATCTGCTCAAGAAAATATGAACCGTTGAATCAATTAAATTAGTCCCTTTTTTCCCCATTGGGATTTAATGAGAGGCTGAAAGGAACCTCAATATATTATCCTCCTTCCTCAGGCTCTGCGGGAATCCCTGGGTACTGGAAAATGTGTGTGTGTGTGTTTGTGAGTGAGAGAGTGTGTGTGTGTGCGCATTCATGCTATCTTTCTAGCTGATTGAAACACATAACTGCAATACTGTACTCTCGCTCGTAACCACTATGCTACCTGCCGCTCATCAGGTATACAGTGTGAATACAAGGTAAATGGTGGTTAATGAATGAGTATTTATTGCCCACGCCTTAAAGACACCAGCTGTAGTAACATGAACAGTAGAGGTAATTTGAATGGATGTTAAGCTATTAATTATCATACGCTATTATGGCTGTTACTACAGTGGGGAAGCAACGCTGGAAAATTCCCTTGGGTCCAAGAAGCTTCCCTCTGATTCTACACAGATAAGACAGAATGTCCAATTACATGTTCTCCCATGCCTCGCTATTCCCACTTCTATTTCATACATACACTACCGGTCAAAAGTTTTAGAACACCTACTCATTCAAGGGTTTTTCTTTATTTGAACTATTTTCCACATTGTAAAACAAAATTATGAAACAACACATATGGAATCAAGTAGTAACCAACAAAAAAAAAGTGTTAAAGAAATCAAAATATATTTTATATTTGAGATTCTTCAAATAGCCACCCTTTGCCTTGATGACAGCTTTGCACACACTTGGCATTCTCTCAACCAGCTTAATGAGGTAGTCACCTGGAATGCATTTCAATTAACAGGTGTAACTTGTTAAAAAGTTCATTGGTGGAATGTCTTTCCTTCTTAATGAGTTTGAGCCAATCAGTTGTGTAGTGATAAGGTAGGGGGGTATACAAGTCCATATTATGGAAAGAACAGCTCAAATAAGCAAAGAGAATCGACAGTCCATTACTTTAAGACATGATCAGTCAATACGGAACATTGAGAACTTTGAAACGTTTCTTCAAGTGCTGTCGCAAAATCCATCAAGCACTATGATGAAACTGGCTCTCATGAGGACCGCCACAGGAAAGGAAGAACCAGAGTTACCTCTGCTGCAGGGGATAAGTTCATTAGAGTTAGCAGCCTCAAATTGCAGCCCAAATAAATGCTTTGCAGTGTTCAAGTAACAGACACATCTCAACATAAACTGTTCTGAGGAGTGTGCGAATCAGGCCTTCATGGTCAAATTGCTGCAAAGAAATCACTACTAAAGGACACCAATAATAAGAAGAGACTTGCTTGGGCCAAGAAAATCGAGAAATGGACAGACCGGTGGAAATGTCTAATTCAAGGCACACTTATCCAGCATGGCTACCACAGCATTCTGCAGCGATACACCATCCCAACTGGTTTGGGCTTAGTGGGACTATCATTTGTTTTTCAACAGTACAATGACCCAACACACCTCCAGGCTGTATAAGGGCTATTTGACCAAGAAGGAGAGTGATGAGTGCTGCATCACATGACCTGGCCTCCACAATCCCCCCCCGACCTCAACCCAATTGAGATGGTTTGGGATGAGTTGGACTGCAGAGTGAAGGAAAAGCAGCCAACAAATGCTCAGCATATGTTGGGAACTCCTTCAAGACTGTTGGAAAAGCATTCCAGGTGAAGCTGGTTGAGAGAATGACAAGAGTGAGCAAAGCTGTCATGAAGGCAAAGGGTGGCTATTTTAAAAATCTCTGTTTAACACTTTTTTGGGTACTACATTATTTCATATGGGTTACTTAATAGTTATTTCATAGTTCTACAATGTAGAAAAAAGTAAAAATAAAGAAAAACCCTTGAATGAGTAGGTGTCCTAAAACTTTTGACCGGTAGTGTACATAATATAAGCATTGGATAAATAGAACCCACATTAGCCTACAATATAACCCAATCATGAACTGTAGTGTATGATGATTGGGAGTGGTAGGCTATAGCAAGTAACCAAGTAAATTAAATCAGTAGTATCAATCTCAATGGGATCACCCGTATAATAAACAGCTAAATATATCAATACTAAGATGCTAAATTAAAAGCAGGTGGTGGGGGTATAGCCTGTCCCAAAACTGTTTTGTGCTTTGCCTGAGATGGGGAGTAAAGTAGGTGTTGTCCTCACCAGATATAAGAGACCATGAGGATCAGCGGGCAGATGATGACGGCCTGCAGGACCTGCCAGTCTCGACAGAGGTATGCCATCCCTGGCATAAGGAGCTGCCCGCCCAGCACCACGAAGCTGGCAACCATAGTCATGGAGAAACGCCAGGCTGGTAGGCACAGCTCAATCCCTGGAAAAGAGAAAGAAGACTTGAGTAATATTACAATACAGACATAAGCACAGTCACAGTTCCAGACAGAGCTCGACCGCAGGGGGACGGACGAAGAGAGAAAGAGGAGGTTAGCCTGCAAGTCAAACCAAAGGTCAACAATGTCACCCCCACATTTTCACAACTTGACAGAGAGTGGACAGAGGAGAGAGTGGTGGCACTAGTTCCACCACACAGCTCCATCCCTGGGAAGGAGAGGAGGTATCCTGATACCGATGCCACTATCGTGAACATTGTCTAATTACCTTGTCTGGAACTGAGCAATACAGAGGTAAGATCAGGGACATTGTATGACTGACGCCACGGCATAAATCGGCAATTATCATGCAGAGAATATAGGACGTCAAATATTTGCTTATTTTGTCTTAAGAGCACTGAAGAGTCACTGCCCTGAACCGAGCCCATTGCGGTGAACCAACGATGGCCAACTTGTACTTACTTCTCCCCAGCTACGATAAGAAAGATCCTGGTTCATTCATACAGTCATTAGCATGCATGCCACCACCTCGCTAGCCGCTAGCCGGCAGAAACACACACAACTCAGCCCCTTAGCTGGCTAGCTCGACGCTGCAGCACCACACATTATAAAATATATTAAAAGCAGGCAAGGTGTCTGGTATTGTAACAGTTGCTTTGCCTCTTTCTTCCCCCGTCTCTCCCTCAGCCTTTTGTCCTCCATTCATTTCTTCCTTTACATCTCCTCCTGTCTTTTTTGTCTAGTGTTTTATTTTCTGGCGGCCGCATTCTGCAGCCGGAGCACGCGGCCCAGCTCCAGATGGGTCTTTCAAGGTGACAGGCCAGGGATAATACAGACTGCAGGCTGTAGCTCCGCTCCACTACCAAAGAAAAGCCTGGAATTTCAATTAGGATCTGCCCCCCTCCTAGCTCGTATGAATAATGCTCTGTGTTCGTGGAACAGTAACACAGCTGGAACCACCAAGCTAAGAGGGGGAAGAGGGGAGAGAGGAGGAGGAGGGGGGGGGGGGGGGTTGGTGTAACTTCAACCTGACACTAACAGTAACACAGCTGGAACGACCAAGCTATGACTGAAGGAGTGAAGAGAGGGGGGAGAGGGAATGTTGTGTTTTTGAATAACCTCGTCCTGTAGCTCAGTGGGAGTTTTGTGAGTAAAGTTATGGGTCAATCGGAATAGCATTGGTTTGGTGTTATGGTTGTGAGGATCACACATACGGACGCACTAACAGAACATTCTGTACAGAATGACTACGTATGATAACATGTAAGACTCATGTAGACACACACAAACTCCTGAAGGGGCAGAATGGGGGTTGAGGGGTGAAGGTGGGGGCCACCTGAGCACCTTCCTCCAGCTGCCCCTAATCTTCCCCACCCCTCCTAAATCAGCAGTCCCACAATTCCCCGCTCCAGATTCGAACCATCAGCTCGGGCCCTTCCCTGCCTGCTGAAACAAACAAGTGCTCAGCTGACGTCAAGCAAAACACTCACAGAAAGCCAGGGTGACAGGAGTGACCAAATGCACTAATAAAGGGCTTTGGTGACAACAAGGTGGTCATTGAACGTCAGGGTGATATCATCGAAGGTTGACTAGGGGTAGCCTTACCAACAAAAGTGATCTTATTTTGCTGCCTTTACCAATACAAGCAGTTGAGTAACACAAACAGTGTGGGATCCTAATAGAGCATGCAACTTCAAGAACTGAACATCCAGTGAGCCAAAGAAGGCCCATTGTTCTGAGAACACTACAATATCTGACCACTGTCTTTTCCCCAGCAATCACATGACACATCTCCTCATGCCCTCCCCCCTTGCCTCACTGACCCCAGCTACTGGGTTTGTGTGTCTGTAACACATTTGTGTTCCCAGGGCCCGCTCCTTCTAAATACAGTACACACGGACATTCAGTTGAAGTCGGAAGTTCACTTTCACCTCAGCCAAATACATTTAAACTCAGTTTCACAATTCCTGACATTTAATCCTAGTAAAAAAATCCCTGTCTTAGGTCAGTTAGGATCAACATTTTATTTTAAGAATGTGAAATGTCAGAATAATAGTAGAGAGAATGATTTATTTCAGCTTTTATTTCTTTCATCACATTCCCAGTGGGTCAGAAGTTTACACACTCAATTAGTATTTAGTAGCATTGCCTTTAAATTGTTTCACTTGGGTCAAACATTTTTGGCAGCCTTCCACAAGCTCCCCACAATAAGTTGGGTGAATTTTGGCCCATTCCTCCTGACAGAGCTGGTATAACTGAGTCAGGTTTGTAGGCCTCCTTGCTCGCACATGTTTTGTCAGTTCTGCCCACAAATTTTCTACAGGATGGGGTCAGGGCTTTGTGATGGCCACTCCAATACCTTGACTGTTGTCGTCCTTAAGCCATTTTGCCACAATTTTGGAAGTATGCTTGGGGTCATTGTCCATTTGGAAGAACCATTTGCGACCAAGCTTTAACTTCCTGACTGATGTCTTGAGATGTTGCTTCAATATATCCACATATTTTATCTTCCTCATGAAGCCATCTATTTTGTGAAGTGCACCAGTCCCTCCTGCAGCAAAGTACCCCCACAACATGATGCGGCCACCCCCGTGCTTCATGGTTGGGATGGTGTTCTTCGGCTTGCAAGCATCCCCCTTTTTCCTCCAAACATAACGATGGTCATTATGGCCAAACAGTCCTATTTTGGTTTCATCAGACCAGAGGACATTTCTCCAAACAGTACAATCTTTGTCCCCATGTGCAGTTGCAAACCGTAGTCTGGCTTTTTTAATGGCGGTATTGGAGCAGTGGCTTCTTCCTTACTGAGCGGCCTTTCATGTTGAGTCATTATAGGACTCATTTTACTGTGGATATAGATACTTTTGTACCCGTTTCCTCCAGCATCTTCACAAGGTCCTTTGCTGCTGTTCTCAGATTGATTTGCACTTTTCACAACAAAGTACGTTCATCTCTAGGAGACAGAATACGTCTCCTTCCTGAGCAGTATGATGGCTGCGTGGTCCCATGGTGTTTATACTTGCGTACTATTGTTTGTACATATGAATGTGGTACCTTCAGGCATTTGGAAATTGCTCCCAAGTATGAACCAGACTTGTGGAGGTCTACAATGTTTTTTTCTGAGGTGATTGGCTGACTTTTCATTTTCCCATGATATCAAGCAAAGAGCAACTGAATTTGAAGGTAGGCCTTGGAATCCATCCACAGATACACCTCAAATTGACTCAAATGATGTCAATTAGCCTAATCAGAAGCTTTTAAAGCCATGACATATTTCTTGAATTTTCCAAGCTGTTTAAAACTTCTTACGGCTAGGGGTTCCGCCTCGACAACATTCCTCTGAAAAGGCAGAGCGCGAAATTCAAAAATATTTTTTAGAAATATGCAACACACCAAATTAAAGCTTAACTTCTTGTTAATCTACCCATCGTGTCCGATTTCAAAAAGGCTTTACAGGGAAAGCACACCATATGATTATGTTAGGTCAGAGCCTAGTCAAACACACAGCCATTTTCCAGCCAAAGAGAGGATTCACAAAAAGCAGAAAGAGATCAAAATTAATCACTAACCTTTGATGATCATCAGATGGCACTCATAGGACATCATGTTATACAATACATGTATGTTTTGTTCGATAAAGTTCATATTTATATCCAACAATCTCAGTTTACATTGGAGCTGTGTCAGTAATGTTGTGCCTCAAACATCCGGCGGATTTTCAGAGCCACATCAACTTATAGAAATACTCATAATAATAAAGTTTGATAAAAAAGATACAAGTATTAAGCACAGAATTATAGATATACGTCTCCTTAACTTCTTGCGTCGAGCAATCCCGAATCCGGGAGCATAATCATAGCCTCAAGCTCATTACCATAAAGCAACGTTAACTATTCATGAAAATCGCAACTGAAATGAAAGAAATATATTCACTCACAAGCTTAGCCTTTTGTTAACAACACTGTCATCTCAGATTTTCAAAATATGCTTTTCAACCATAGCTACACAAGCATTTGTGTAAGAGTATTGATAGCTAGCATAGCATTAAGCCTAGCATTCATCAGGCAACATTTTCACAAAAACAAGAAAAGCATTCAAATAAAATAATTTACCTTTGAAGAACTTCGGATGTTTTCAATGAGGAGACTCAGATAGCAAATGTTGAGTTTTTCCAAAAATATTATTTGTGTAGGAGAAATCGCTCCGTTTTGTTCATCACGTTTGGCTAAGAAAAAAAAAACGAAAATTCAGTCATTACAACGCCGAGCTTTTTTCCAAATTAACTCCATAATATCGACAGAAACATGGCAAACGTTGTTTAGAATCAATCCTCAATGTGTTTTTCACATATCTATTCGATGATAAATCATTCGTGGCAGTTGGGTTTCTCCTCTGAAGCAAATGGAAAAATACACGCAGCTGGAAATTACGCAATAATTTCGACAGAGGACATCAAGCGGGTAAATGTAGTCTCTTATCGTCAATCTTCCAATGTTTTGCCTACAAATACGTCACAATGCTGCAGACACCTTGGGGAAACGACAGAAAGTGTAGGCTCATTCCTGGCGCATTCACAGCCATAAGGAGACATTGGAACACAGCGCCTTCAAAATCTGGGGCATTTCCTGTATGAAATTTCATCTTGGTTTCGACCGGTAGCATTAGTTCTGTGGCACTCACAGACAATATCTTTGCAGTTTTGGAAACGTCAGAGTGTTGTCTTTCCAAAGCTGTCAATTATATGCATAGTCGAGCATCTTTTCGTGACAAAATATCTGGTTTAAAACGGGAATGTTTTTTTATCCAAAAATTAAAAGAGCGCCCCCTATATCCAAGAAGTTAATGCAACCGCTGTGTCAGATTTCAAAAAAGCTTATAGGAAAAAGCAAACCATGCAATAAGACAAAAACAAGCCATGCAGATACCCGCCCTGTTGTGGAGTCATTAAAAGTCAGAAATAGCGTTACAAATATTCACTTACCTTTGATGATCTTCATCAGAATGCACTCCCAGGAATCCCAGTTCCACAATAAATGTTTGTTTTGTTTGCTAAAGTCCATCATTTATGTCAAAATAACCAATTTTGTTAGCGCGTTTGGTAAACAAATCCAATCTCACAAGGCGTGGGCAAGTCCAGGCAAAACTTCAGACGAAAAGTTCAAAAAGTTATATAATATAAATCTTTAGGATGTTATCATAAATCTTCAATAATGTTCCAACCGGAGAATTCCTTTGTCTTTAGAATTGCAATGGAACGCAGCTACCTCTCGTGTACGCGCATGATCAGTGCATTGCACTGCCAGACACCTGGTTGAATCAACTCTCATTCTCCCCCAATTCACAGTAGAATCCTCAAACAAGGTTCTAAAGACTTGACATTTAGTGGAAGCCTTGGGAAGTGCAATATGACCCCATAGACACTGTATATTCAATAGGCAATGAGTTGAAAAACTACAAACCTCAGATTTCCCACTTCCTGGTTGGATTTGTCTCAGGTTGCTGCCTGCCATATGAATTCTGTTATACTCACAGACATCATTCAAACAGTTGTAGAAACTTCAGTGTTTTCTATCCAATACTACTAATATGCATATATTAGCTTCTGGTCCTGAGTAGCAGGAAGTTTACTCTGGGCATGCTTTTCATCCGAACGTGAAAATGCTGCCCCCTATCCCAAGCAGGTTAAAGGCACAGTCAACTTAGTGTATGCAAACTTCTGACTCTGAATAGTGATAGATTTATTTCACTTAATTCACGGTCTGTAAACAACTGTAAAAATGAATTGTGTCATGCATAAAGTAACTGACTTGCCAAAACTAGTTTGTTAACAGGAAATATGTGGAGCGGTAGAAAATTGTGTTTTAATGATTCTAACCTAAGTGTATGTAAACTTCCGACTTCAACTGTATACTTAATGTAAATGCAACAATTTCAAAGGTTTTACTGAGTTACTGTTCACAAGGAAATCAGTAAATTTAAATAAATTCACTAGGCCCGAATCTACGGATTTCACATGACTGGGAATACGGATATACTTAAAAAATAAGTAGGGGCGTGGATCAGAAAACCAGTCTCATGCAGCATGACACATCTCCTTTGCATAGGAGATAGAGTTGATCAGGCTGTTGATTGTGGCCTGTGGAATATTGTCCCAATCCTATTTTTTAAATTTATTTTACAAGTCAGTTAAGAACAAACTCTTATTTTCAATGGCGGCCTAGGAACAGTGGGTTAACTGCCTTGTTCATGGGCAGAACGACAGATTTGTACCTTATCAGCTCGGGGATTCGATCTTGCAACCTTTCGGTTACTAGTCCAACGCTCTAACCACTAGGCTACGCTGCCGCCCACTCTTCAATGACTGTGCGAAGTTGCTGAATATTGGTGGGAACTGGAACACGCAGTCATACACGTCGATCCAGAGCATCACAAACACGCTCAATGGGTGACATGTCTGGTGAGAATGCAGGCCATGGGAGAACTGGAATATTTTCAGCTTCCAGAAATTGTGTAGAGATTCATGCGACATGGGGCTGTGCATTATCACTCTGTTCACATCAGCAAACCGCTCGCCCACACATTGCCATACATGTGGTTTATGGTTGTGAGACCGGTTGGACGAACAGCCAAATTCTCTAAAATGACATTGGAGAAGGCTTAAGCTAGAGAATTGAAAATGTAATTCTCTAGCAACAGCTCTGGTGGACATTCCAACAGTCAGCATGCCAATTGCCCACTCCCTCCTGACATCTGTGGCATTGTGTTGTGTGACAAAACTGCACATTTTAGAGTGGCCTTTTATTGTCCCCAGCACAAGGTGCACCTGAGTAAATGACTGCCGCTTAATCAGCTGCTTGATATACCACACCTGTCAAGTGGATGGCTTACCTTAGCAAAGGAGAAATGCTCAGTAACAGGGATGTAAACAACTTTGTGCACAACATTTGAGAGAAATAAGCTTTTTGTGCGTATGGAACATTGGACGGTACTGGGCAAATGTTACGTATCCAAAGGGTGCCCGTCCATCCTTTGGATACATCATGAAAGTTTGAGTCATGTCTCTGTACATTGAATACAACTGAGTCAGCCATATGGGCCTACTACAGTATCAAGCTATGGGATAGAAAGTCCCCATCCATCCATGACTCTGGGACTTCAGATAGGGAGGGATATAGCCCCAGGGGAGAGGAAATGGCCTAGGGGTGAGAGATAAGAATAAAGGGACGAAAGTTTGCAGAGCAGCCGGTGGGAATGTACACCCAGCACAAAAGTGAACTTTACCCTGCTCAGAGGAAGCACCAAGTCTCCACCATAACTCATCTAGAGCAGAGAGAGGGGAGGAAGGGAGAGGGGGGAAAGACGTGGAGAGAAGGACGGAGGGGGTTCCGTGGTAGCCCTCCCAGTGAATCTCTCAGCCAGTCACAGATTTATTCCTCTCTTCTGGCTGAGAAAAAACACAATTTATCCTGCCTAGACATCCTTATCAGTCTCTGAGAAATAGGGCTGATCTCAGCGCTCATTAATGTCTAGTGGGCAGGGCTATACATCACTAACTGGTCCATGTTCCATTAAGCCTTTATTCAGCCTTAATTCCTTTGTGCCTCCATCATTCAGCACAAACAGATCCTAGTTTAGTCAGATGGTTAAACCTGTGTCCTCCGTGGCCCCTTCATTCTGCTTCAACTGATCCTAGTGCAACCCTAACTCATCCTAGTATAGTCAACTAGCTAAGTCGGGGTCCTCCATCCTTGCCTCCATCGTTCAGCTTTAACTCATCCGGGTACATTGTTGGGGGATGGGGATAGTCTGTTTGTAAATGCTCTACAGATGGTCACACCATCAACATACTATCTGTTGATAAGCAACTGCTTGCTAAGACCCATAGACAATCAATTAATTAAAAATATAAAATGACATGGAAGCTACAGTATAAGGATCCCAGACTCGTACATTCTGCACCATGGGTCACCGACATGAACTCAGTCTCAGCATGACCACAGACACGTTCACTCACTCAAACCCACCCCCCTCCATGTCTGTCTGCACATCAGTCTCTTCTCTCCCTCTGTACTGGGAGATTAAAGCTTCTGGATACAGACGGACACACACACTAATTACAGACAGTCAATCTGTCTGAGCAGCAGAACCCAGCCATACAAACTGCAGCAGGAAGGGGAACAGAGCCCAAATCCTGCCTGAATAAACCAGCTTTACTATCCCATCACCAGAGGGGAAACAGACCAGGATAGAGCATGGCAAACAGGGGATACACCGTCATCCATCTACTTTTTAAGAGTAGATAAGTGTTTTCCTGTGCATCTTCTCAGTTTCTCTGTGCAATGCTAAATGTACAGCAATGTGGATGTACAGCAGATTCTTAACTGTACATTAGAGCTAGGAGTAGGACTGTGTATGTAATTAAGTTGAAGTGAGTGCAGGCTCTAGTGTCTAAGTTGTAACTACACAGAATAATCAATACAGTCCAATAAGTGTTGAGAAGCATAAAGACTACAATACGTCAGACTGGAATGAATGGACTGATCAGATAGTCAATAGTACATTTCATTTAATGTCACTACTTCACAGTGATCAAGATACAACCCTGCTCCTTTAGTACAAACAGAGCAAGACCGTGATGAAGTCACCCCCTGATTAAAAAGTCACAAGACTAGATTTCCCGGTGAGAATATCACATGACCTTCATCTGGAGGTGTGGAATTCTGAATAGATGAACAAATATGGTCACGTAGAGGACACAGTGATTCAAAGTAACTGACTTAACGCATTCCATCTTTATAAACATGAGAGTATAGACGAGTTAAAGTCAATCATATAAATCACAATTATTTTAAAGTTATTTCTTAATGAGTGTAAAAGTTGACTAAACTTAACCCTTTGTGAAATACAACCCAAGTGTTCAATAATAAGGAAGTGTTAGGCATTTGGCAACAACATGTAGTCAAATCTGGATAATTCTACACACACACACACACACACACAAACTTGTGATTCCTACTAGTACACAGGGCTGGGGCACTCCTAGTTAGCTATTTGGTGACATCATCAGCTCTACCAGCTCATCTCTCAGCAAGATGCCACAGTCCTGAGACAACACGAGTATGTCGTGAGGCAGGCGGGGGCAAGCCTGGGGAACACACTGCAGCCAGAGAGTGATATCATCAAGTATCGTCTGCTTAGACACTGTTCAACATCCCAGGATCACATGTGCTCTGGAATGATACAGTATGAAGCAACAAGCTGGAGGCCTATGATTTCTATGTGCTGTAGATATACAAAATACTGTGATCTCCCTAACACACGGTATACTATTGTGATTAGCCAAATGAATAAGAGTATGGTCGTCAACATTTTCGATTCATTAAGTTAAAATAATAAATTGGCCTAGCTAAAATTATAAAAATGAAGACTAGTTAAATAGTTGATTTCAAAATCGCATCACAGGCTGGGAGAGAAGAAAAGTGACCTACTTATCTGGGGCAAGACATGAGCTAACAATCACACAGAAATAAACAAATCTAGCTAGCCAAGTCTACCCACTGCACCTGAGCACAATAACCCTAGCAAAAATGCTAACATACCGTATTTCTACTGACGCTACAGCGCAAAAATGCTAACATACTGTAGTCCTCGTCAGTGATGGAACTCTGAGGTAGAAATACCACTGCATTTCATTAGTGATTCTGCTATGTTTTAAAAATAGGGTGGATATGGATGTGCTAGTCTTAATATGGCCCACTGCTTTGGAGTGCACACATCCTGGGCATTGCAGGTAAATGCACACATTAGCACAGCAAACATTCACACTTGTGCCAGCATTAAAAAAAGAGATTGATAACATCAAATCGTCACCAAAAGAGTAATAATGAGTCATCACATCGATCGTGAGCTATATTCCTATCCCTTGCTCCATTTGCCCCACCCTCCATCTCTCTCTAGCACGATGCCTTTCTGTTTCTCCCATTGCTCTCCCTCTCCCTTGTCTGGATGGTGATAGGAGTGGTGTCAGGAGCCTCACATCAGCCCTGTCCTCCCCTGCAGTATGGCTGAATCTGACAGGCCAGTGCAGCGAACAAAGGCATTTACACAAACCTCTCCCCTACCGGGGCTTACCGCCCGCCATAGAGAGAGCTCACTGAATGGCTGGTTGGCAGGCACTGGGGATATCATTAAGGGAGGGAAACAGAGAGGAGGTTGGTTATGTTCTCTTACTAACCATACCCTCAGTGTTTCCCCATGCAGGTACAGTAAGGCCCCTAAGCAGCATCCAGTGCCCAAACATACCATGTCCAATACTTTCAGGCGGGGAATGACAGATGGAAGCTAGATGGAAGGGAGCACCTTTCCTATGTAATTAAAGGGGAATTACTGTCACACACTCCAGAGCCTTTTGAGTCACCAGCGGAAAACCCAAGTCACACAGAGAGTATGTCAATCAGCTCCATATAGTGCAGCACTGCGTCGTGTCTCTAGGTAAGATGAAACCACACACAAAAAAAGACAGCTTCCATGGTTTCCATGGGGAAATACAGTTGTTGACAGTGAACCCTGCAAAGTTTTACCTGGATTACAGTCCCTCTGTCTAGATTGACGTTTGTGTACGATTAACAAAGCAAAAATCAGACCTACAAGATTATCACATCAAATCAAAATGATTTGATTATGACTACGCACTCACAGCCACACTTTAGGAGAAGGAAGAAGAAAGGATTCCATTGACGTGGGAAATCTGTGGAGTGCAAGGCAAGGTGACACAACCACGATGAAATACCTTTGGTGTATGGTCACTCCCTTGGTCCAGTCATGTACCGTTGACCTAGCACATTTCATTGACGGTAACGCTAGCGCATTAGTCTATTCACTTACATTTCTGCCATATACACCGATGCGCCAACACTGGCCCGAAGCGCTGTCCAAACGTTAATAGGCTAAGCCTCGCTTGCGATACGGTTTTGTAAGCGTTTTGGAACTTGACAATTCTTTCTTGCTGATGTGATGGTTAAGACTAAAAGGATAAATTACCACACATCTTTATAGGGTTAGGGTTCCCACGCGGCCATATTTCCATGTTAGAGCGCTTGTTTACGGAAGACAGAGGTGACCACCTGTTCTAATTAGCCATGTAGCATCTCCGAATACCCGTGTGTAACGAAAGAAGGATCCCAGAAAAAAAATATGTAATGCTGTCGGCTGCAACTGTGTTAAACAGGTTAAAACCAGTGTACACTGTGTGTGGAAAACATTAAGGACACCTGCTCTTTCCATGACATGGACTGACAAGGTGGTGAACCCAGATGAAAGCTATGATCCTTTATTGAGGTCACTTGTTAAGTACTTGAAATTAAATTATGGGCAGAAAGACAAATTCAACTCCATCTCCATCTCCATCGAATCAGATGGCCTATTCATCACAAATCCATTTGATGTTGCCAATTATTTTGTATGATTATTTCATTGGCAAAGTGGACAAACTTAGCGGGAAATGCCAACAAAAGAACAGTGAGCAACGGTATTCATGCATAAAAAAATCTAATAATGATAGAAAAGCAGTGCAATTTTGAATTTTGAAAAGTTAGTGTGGGAGAGGTGGAAAAATCATCAATCAATAATGACAAATCTCCTGGCATTGACAACTTGGATGGAAAGCAACTGAGGATGGTTGCTGTCTCTATAGCCACTCCTATCTGTCATATTTTTTATCTGAGCCTAGAGGAAAGTAGTTGTCCTCAGGCCTGGAGACAAGCCAAAGTAATTCCGCTACCCAATAGCGGTAAAGCGGCCTTTACTGGTTCTAACAGCAGACCTATAAGCTTGCTGCCAGCTCTTAGCAAACTGTTGGGGAAAAAATGGTGTTTGACCAAATACAATGCTATTTATCTGTAAACAAATTAACAACAGGCTTTCAGCATGCTTATGGAGAAGGGCACACAACATGTACTGCAGTGACGCAAATGACTGATCGGTTGAAATAAATTGATAAATAAGACTGTGGGAGCTGTACTGTTAGATGTCTGTGCAGCCTTTGATATTATTGACCATAACCGGTGGTTGAAAAGAACTTGTGTTATGGCTTTTCAACCTCAGCTCTGAATCCATGATATGGCAATCTAATAGAACTCAAAGGGTTCTCTTTAATGGAAGCTTCTCTCATGTCAAACATGTAACGTGTGGTGTACCGCTCTCTAGGCCAATGACCTGCCACTGGCATTAAACAAAGCATGTGTGTCTATGTATGCTGGTGATTCAACCATATACACATCAGTAACCACAAGCACAGTTAATGAAGTCCCTGAAACTCTTAACAAAGAGTTAACAGTCTGTTCTGGAATGTTTGGCCAGTAATAAACCGGTCCTGAACATCTCTAAAACTAAGAGCATTGTATTTGGTACAAATCATTCCTTAAGTTCTAGACCTTATGGTAATTAATGGTGTGGCTGTAGAACAAGTTGAGGAGGCTAAATTACTTGGCGTTACTTTAGATTGTAAACTGTCATGATCAAAACATATAGATTCAATGGTTGTAAAGATGGGGAGAGGTCTGACCGTAATAAAGAGATCCTCTGCTTTTTTGACACGACACTCCAAAAAGAAAGTTCTGCAGGTTCTAGTTTTGTCTAATCTTGATTATTGTCCAGTCGTGTGGTCCAGTGCTGCAAGGAAAGACCTAGTTAAGCTGCAGCTGGCCCAGAACAGAGCGACACATTTTGCTCTTAATTGTAATCAGAGGGCTGATATAAATTCTATGCATGCCAGTCTCTCTTGGCTAAGAGTTTAGGAGAGACTGACTGCATCACTTCTGTTTATAAGAAACATTGTGTTGAAAATCCCAAATTGTTTGCATAGTCAATTTACGCACAGCTCTGACACACACACCTATCCCACGAGACATGCCACCAGGGGTCTTTTCACAATCCCCAAATCCTGAACAAATTTAAGAAAGTGTACAGTATTATATTGCTCAAATAAACAGCAACCCTGGTTTCAAAAAACAGATAAAGCAACACCTTGCGGCACAACGCCTCTCCCATATTTGACCTAGATAGTTAGTGTGTATGCATTGATATGTAGGTTACGTGTGCCTTTACATTTTTTTAAAATAGTTCTGTCTTTGAGCTGTTCTTGTCTATTGATGTTCTGTATTATGTTTCATGTTTTGTGTGGATCCCAGGAAGAGTAGTTGCTGCTTTTGCAACAGCTAATGGGGATCCTAATAAAATACCTCCCAAAAATACACAGAAAAAAATATGAAGGGGAGGATACAGTTTAAAGAAGGATTTTTAAGCCTTGAGAAAATTGAGACGTGGATTGTGTATGTGTGCCATTCAGAGGGTGAACGGGCAAGACAAGATTTAAGTGCCTTTGAACGGGGTCTGCTAGCAGTTGCCAGGCGCAACGGATTGGGTCAAGAACTGCAATGCTGCTGCGTTTTTCATGCTCAACAGTTTCCTGTGTGTATCAAGAATGGTCCACCACCCAAAGGACAGCCAGCCAATGTGACAACTGTGGGAAGCATTGGAGTCAACATGAGCCAGCATGCCTGTGGAAAAGTTTACACACCTTGAAGAGTCCATTCCCAGACAAATTGAGGCTTTTCTGGTTGGGGGGGGGGGGGGGGGGGACTACATATTAGAAAGGTGTCCTTAATGTTTTGTACACTCAGTGAATTTTGCAAATTTGAAATTATATTGATGTGATATGAAAGTAGAGGGATTTATGTTTCTACAACCGAATGGCAATTGAGAATCGATTCACGTTTAGATTGAGAATGACAGTTTTGGTTGCCAGAGCCATTTACCTCTGAACAGAACATATGAAGTCCTTGGATATTATAAAAGAGTAGCCTCGCCTACACTCCTTAACAGTACATCTGGAACTATCCTTGACCCAAATACTACATGGTTCTTCCCAGGTTTTCCCCCACCACACGTCTCAGCTGTGTTGATATGAGAGTCTAGATACCTGGCATACACAATTCTTCAATTTGCCCTGAAAAATGTAGATGTTTTGTGAATATAACTTTTTTGGAAAGTCTAAATATGCCTATCCTGTACATGGCAGTATTATGAATTTAGTGATATAGGGTTTGGATAACAGTGCCAATATCTGAAGAGAACCCGCATTGGTAGAGTTGTGGCAATACAGAGGGGAGACGCAGAATGTGACGTATACCGCCTCCACATTAAAAACAACAATATAGGCAACGGTATAGCTCAACTTAAATGACTTGACTAGCTGGTAAAAAATTAAGAAAACTCCACCCATTCCATAGAGTAATTATTCCAAACTGTATTGTTTGGCATTTGCACATCTTGAATGGCAAGTTCAGACATAATCTAGACAAATCTGTAAAGAAAATATAGCACAGCCAAACCATGGGTATGCTACAAATCAATTATACCAATCATTCTAAATGCGTGATGACCGTGTGATAGTTTTAACAAGTAGACAGCCAATGTAGTCCCAACATAATGAATCCTCTCAGCACATAACCTTCATGGAAAATCCCCATATCCTTGCTCTGCCTCTCTGCTGTGTGTTCCTCAACAACACTGGCGGAGAATGAAAAGCAGTCGGTTTGAACTCCAGGTTCGTACAGTCTTTTACCACCGTTGCCGGAGTGATTCAGTGGCACTCCTTAGAGCGTACGTACACTCTACAGTATTTACTCAGCAATCACTGGGATGGCAGTTGATAATGAGTGGAAAAACAGGATAGAGAAAGACAGGGCAGAGAGGTGGAGACTGGAGAGAGAGAGAGAAAAAGAGGGTGGAGGGGGACAAAAGAGTTGGCGAGACAGACAAGAGGGTGGGCCTTAATTTAATTGTGTCCATACATACACAGTATCTAGTCAGCATAGAGTGAGACGACTTTGCGAAAGCTATGTAAACAAGCAACCATTGAATGCAATTATCAAACACAAAACCACCTGACAGAAGGTCCCAGCCATCTATTTTGGGAACACTGCGAGGCTTTTCAAGGTAGACGGTGTGGAGTAAATTAGAATGACAAGGGGCCCCCTGGCTCTGCCCCCCTTCCGTTCCGCCACCCCCTGCGCATCAACCACTAGTTATCAGGACGTTATCTCCTCCTCCTCCTCCTCCTCACCCCACCCACCCTCTCCTCGCTAGCTGGGTAAATGCATTTCAACGGGAATGAGCGCCAGGACCGACTGGAACGGCTTTCTAGAGCAGATTATCACTCATCAAACCTTTACTGTGGAGAGAAAAGGTCACAAGGATTCATCGCTCTGACTGTTATGGAGTGTACAGTACACACAGTTCCAGTGAAGCACTGCAGTGGGCAAGGCCAGCGAGTACAGTGGAGCGGACAGATATCACCTTGCCACCTCTTCTGTTTCCATCTCAGTATCTGTCACTCAGTCTATTGGTTAACAGTAATGAGAGGACAAACCAAGGAAGTGAGCTTGATTTAGAAAAACTGCACTTATTTCAAAGCTGTTCTGCACTTGTTGGGAGTGCTTCGGAGGGACTTCCAAAAAGTGGAAAGTCAGCGATTCTCTGTCAGTTGATACCTCCTCAGAAGGAGGTCACACCCTTTAAAATAGAAGCTGTACGCTATCCGAGGCTACATTTACACTGAAAGGCACTTTGATCAAGGGTATTTGGCTCCACAGGAACAGGCAAAGTCAAGCTGGGATGACCTTTAAAAAATAAAAATAAAAAACATTTTGATAACTTTCCACTCCGTCTACCAGTAATGCGATGTCGTCTTTCCTAGAACTATAACCCGGACCAAAACAAACCTAGTGTAACTGACCCCATCAAAAGGGGGAGCCTGACACAGCTCTGACAGTGTTCCGTGTAATAGACCAGACAGGCTGCAGGTACCTTATTGCTGCTTTGTCTCCCTCTGTGTTTAGTACATATTCAACAGCCTCTGACCCTCTGCTGACCCTCCACAAACATGACCCACATTGGAAAGGCTAGGGCTGCGTCTGAAGTGGTACTCTGTTCCCTATATAGTGTGCTACTACTGACACAGAGCCCTGGTTCAAAGTAGGGTACTATATAGAGAATAGGGTGCCATTTTAGACACAACTTAGGTTTCCACACAGGTACATATACTTGGAGTCATCTCTATCAACGCAGAGGCCTGGTGGAAATGGGGATGAGTGACAACACAGATCGATAGCTAGGACCTATGGAAGCTGCTGCAACAGCATCTACATAACCCACATAGGAAAGGCAGCGTCTCTCTCTGTGGGGCAATAGGTTTCCACAGCTCCTTCTGAAACGCTTGCAGTCATCTCTAGTGATACAGGGGCCTGTCCTAACAGTTTACAGGCAACTAGAACGAACAGCAGCTGTTGGAAAGAACACACCCCTCACACCATATTTACACCTCGTCACTAAGGTTTTCCCTAATCTGGGTCCCAAACGGCACTCTATTCCCTACTGTACATAGTACACCACTTTTAACAAGAGCCCTAGAGAATAGGGTGCCATTTGGGATGTAGCCCCATGTCAGGTAATATGGCCCTACTCAGTCATAACACCATATGTTGATATATAGAATCCCAACGCCAACTCAAGACATGGGGGTCTGTCTAATATAACACACTCCACAAAGACAAGGCTATGGAAACCAACAACTGCCCACACTGCAGCACATCCATTACCACAACACTAATTGAAATTCTCACAAAACAGATAAATCAATTGACTGTACAGCATAGCAAAGGCATGGAGAAAAGCACGGTGTACTAGGCCTGCAGGACTTACTGAAGACTTACTGAGGATGTAGAGGGAGAGGATGATGCCTGCCAGGCAGAAGCCCTCGAAGAAGCGCAAGGTGCTGAACATGGGAACGTTGATCGAGAAGGCCACGGTCAGACCGAACACCAGCATGAACAGGACCGAGATGATCAGGACCGGGTGACGACCAAACCTGAGGATGGAGGGAGGGGAGAGAGACAAGGGGTAGGGGAGATGTCCCATATTTAAAACAATACAAGCTAAAGACTTCGAGTCGGCCCCTTAAGGTATTTTATTGTTTCGGTGCATTAGCAAGAAACACACTGAACTGAATGTCTATTCAAATGTATTAACTTTATTATGTAGTTAGAAATAAAACTCACCAGTCTGCCAGGACCCCAAAGACCAGGTATCCGAATATGGAGCCCACAAGCAGAGAGAACTTAGCGATGTGGACCTTCCATGCCGAGTCACACACCAGACTCCACTGTAAAGGTAGATTAAGAACATATGAAGGTTAGGCTACTATTGGCCATCCAATGTAAACGACAGATGTGTTGTTTCTGCTTTATCCGGACCCATCTGAAACACACAGGGCAGCCACAATACGGCGTAGGGAGAAAGAACACGTTAACATCAGTCATTTCATATTCAGACTGGAATTAATTATCTCAGCCAAGGTGGGGAAAAAAAAGCACCACCTTATGGTTGGTGAACTCCGAAAAGTGCTGGTTTAAACTACAGACAATCGCCTCGGGTCCCCGGTCACAGGGAAAATGACACAGCAGGAGACATACTCAAGTCACTCATTTATTGCCACAAACACAGCATTGAATTGTTAGTACTATTGTTGATAATGGTGGAAGCAAAATTTATTTTTTTGCATTGATGCACTAGCACCCCACCCATGTTAGGAGAAGTGTCCAGAGTTTGCAGTACAGTATGCAATCTTCTGCTAAAGTGTACTCCACTTGAATGAAGGTATCCACATCTCTCTTGGAAGAACTAAGACCTGTTAGGGTGGAACTATGTTTTTGTAATTGTCCCTGCCTCACCCGCCCATTGGCCTGGGATCAGGTGGGCTGGTTCAACAGTTGGGAGAAATGTCCTAGCATGTTCTTAGAGCAGCCCATACTCCCTCCAGCAGGCCTTACAACACAAAATAAACAATCCCTGACTATTTATTTAACTAGGCAAGTCAGTTAAGAACAAATTCTTATTTACAATGACTGTCTACCAGAAGGCAAAAGGGTAAGAAGATTGTGGACTACAGGAAATAGAGGGCCGAACACACAGACAGGACTGTAGTGGAGTGGGTTTGAGAGCTTCAAGTTCCTTGGTGTCCACATCACCAACAAACGTCAAATGGTCCAAACACACCAAGACAGTCGTGAAGAGGGCATGACAATGCTAACGACTTTTCAGAGTGCGTACGGCCAAGAACATCACTGGGGCCAAGTTTCCTACCATCCAGGACCTCTATACTAGATGGTGTAAGAGGAAGGCCCCCCCAAAATATTGTCAAAGACTCCAGTCACCCACGTGCTCAAATACTTTGCTCAAATACTCATACTTACAGCACTGTGACGTGATTAAGTATATAGTATGTTTATTGGTCATAGTGACAAAAGTTTCCGAATGTCGTACTAAATTCGCCAAAATAAGAAGCACACACGCAAAGGACACTAATTCTGTAGTTTAGAACCATAATTCAATTCTTCATGAAATGGACATGGTTCACATTGTTTCCAGATTTTAAGAAAATGGTGGAAAAGATGCAGTCGAAGTACAATGAGAGCGGATACAAATTCATTGCTTTAACTAATTATGACAAATGTTATGAAAATGTTGAGCAATGTAATAAACTAATGACTTTTCAAATAAGTTAACTTATATGTTATATTGGCTGACAATTTGTTAGCTACACTGTCCTTACGAACCACATAGCGTCTCAGTATAGCAGTATGTACTGGTATGTTGTAGCTAGCTACCTAATGTTAGTTGGCTACTTAAACATCATACTTGCCAGTATATTAACTATAGGCTCACTACCTACCCAACGTTTATTGATTTGATTATTCCCATCATTCTTAGCTTAGCTAAATGGTATAGTTCTGCTTTCTCATTTGACAATCGGGTGCTTTCATTAATTCGCTCTGGCTATTTACTCTGAATTCGGAGCACTCGCGTTTGAGTGTCCACAGTGCAGAATAAATCATTTACAAGCGCTCAACACCCGTTGAATAAGGCCGGTGTCAGTAAACGTCGGCAAAAAAAAGCGTAATTAAATTGTTGCCAGCAGCACAGTTAGTCACCAATGCTCTGGATAACATGAAAACTGCCTAACCAGCTCTGCCACCAGAGACACTGGGTTCTGAGCCCAGGCTCAGTCACAGCTGTTGGTTAAGGGATTATAAGTAAGCATTTCACGGTTAGATCTACACCAGTTGTATTCGTCTCATGTGACAAATACAATTTGATTGTCTCTACAAGTGCTGCGCCGCCCTGTGTGATCAGGGTGATTGCAGGCTGGTGTCCATTGCCTGGATAGCTGCCCTGTGAGCACAGCAGGGGGTGCTGCATTTGCTGTGGGGAAATCTCGTCTGGTGGATGCAGCAGATCCGTGGGTCCCTGGACCAACAAGCTCAGCTTTGTCTTAACAGCTACATGACTGCCTGCAAAACATGATTGAACAAGCTGGACTGGGGTGATGAGGTGCGAGTAATCAGCACTGATAAGAAGCAGAGGTGTCACTTGGTTCAGCTCCTGAAGTGGCAGTCGCCTGAGGTGGTGGTGTTGCCTGATCCATCTGAACAACCGCTGGATATGAAGAGGTGTCGGGATATTTGGACCTATACCTCTACATGTGCACTTAATGGAGTACAACGAGGTGCTATCCACCACAGATAGTCTCCTGAAGTTACAGAGCCTCACGGTGAGCTTGGCTGCACCGTCGACAGTGGCTCTTGTCCTTCAGCCACTTGAGGATCTGCTCGACAGTCATTGAGTTGAATCTCTAACACCTGATGAGGTGGTTGTCCTTGCTTTTGCACAGGGGCAATACGCGTTGGCCTCTGCTGTGGGCTGGGTAAGTGGTAGTTCCTGTGCAGGTGTCTTTGAAGCCCCATAGTATAGCAGCACCGGGGTGTTTCTGCTCAAAGGCTGCTTGTCCCATTGTTTAAGGGCACTGGCTGCTCTGGCACTCTGCTTCCATCTTCAGCCATTGTGCTAAGTACAAGTGCTTGCTTGTAGGTAGGTAGGTAGGTAGGTAGGTAGGTAGGCAGGCAGGCAGGCATGTGACTGACGTTGCCCTGTATTCAGAGCTTCCCCAGAAGACAATCAACTTGAGCCACAGGACTCGATTACGCCTGGGCCAAAGTGAACAGGGCATGCTCACTAAGGTCTTGATGAGAAAAGAAAACTGACAGTAGCCTTGTGTCCCCTGGCCGGATGTCTTGCAACTTCATGATGACAGATCTCCAGGGCAAGGTAATGTAGCTGGCCCCATTGCTGCTCAAGGTCTGCCATGGCAGCGGTGTATGGCACTGGGTCATGGAGTGAGATGGCCATGAGACGGGGATCAGGCAGCTTGAGGTGGTCGAGAAAGTGGTGAAACTTGACCAATACGTCCTCATCGGGGAGCAACAGGTTTTCGAGGGCCATCTTGAAGAGAGCAAACTCCTGTCATTGTTGAAATCAGGGAGCGACAGTGTCTCTAGGTTCAAGAAGGCGCCGATCCGTGGCAGGTACTGTGGCAACCTTGGCCAGGGCCGAGGCTGGTCAGGTGGGTAACACTGGATGCGGAGGTGGGTACGTGTAGGCGGTAGTACCTAGATACAGCTACTGGCTCGGGGCTTGTGCTGGTCATCTCTGCTGGTGCAGCTGCTGGCTCAGGGGCTGTACTAGCTGCTGAGGTGGGTACGTGGAAGCCACAGCAGCTGCATCCGGATGGTAAGAGTAAGCTTCTCCATCTCCAGCGTCTCCAGGAGACCATGGACGCCTGAGGAATGTGACTAAGGATTGGGCCGGTCGAAAGCTTCAATGAGCACGTCAAAAGATCTCTCCGGGTAGGTGAGCCTCCTGAGCAGGCCGCAGTCATTCTCGCCGTCCTCTTCTCGCCGGTGTGTGCTTGCATAACTCTGGTCAGGACCGCCCTGATCCAAGGCCAAGAGTTGGCTGGGGAGCTGAGAGGACGGTGACTAGCCCCTACTGGTCATTTCTCCAGGTTAATTGTCTCTAATCCGTCTCGAATCAGGATGCCGGTGAGCAGACACGCGAAGGCAGACCCGTGAAGGCAGACCCGTGAGTCCCTAGACCAACCAGCCCAACTTTGTAGTCTTAACAGCTACAGGACTGCCTGCAATACATGATCGAACAAGCTGGACTGGGGTGATGAGGTGCGAGTAATCAGCACTGATGAGAAGCAGGTGTCACTTGGTTCAGCTCCTGGAGTGGCAGTCACCTGAAGTGGTGGTGTTGCCTTTGAGCCTCAGCAAGGCAGGCAGGGTTAATCGTCTCTAATCCGTCTTGAATAACCATGAAGAAAAAAAAAGTGTGCCGCCTGTTGGTCGGTGAACTCAGAAAGGTGCAGGTTTAAACTAGAGACAATCGCCCCGGGTCCCCGATCACAGGGACAATGATGCAGCAGGAGACACTCAAGTCAGTCACTCATTTATTGCCACAAACACACACACAGCATTGAATTGTTAGTACTAGTGTTGATAATGGTGGAAGTGGAGGAAGTAAAAGTATAATTGTAATTTTTTTCACATTGACACACTAGCACCCCACCATGTTAGGAGAAGTGTCCAGAGTTTGCAGTCAAGTATGCACTCTTCAGTTATGGTGTAAGAGCAGTGGGCAGCCCATTCCCCCCCTCTAGCAGGCATTGCACCTCAAAAGAATAAACAAGCCCTGACTATTACTAGAAGGAGGATTTTCTGCACAGTGTGTTACTCAATACATTCAATAACTAAATGAAGCACATACATTATTTGTCAGACAGTATGGGGACCAAACGCATTAGCTACCTTGCTATAGGGCTTTGAAACGGGCAACAAAACCCCTGTTCCCAATCCAGTTTCCCCTAACCAAACTCCCACTTTGCCAACACTGCCTTTACCAGAGAGACTCAGCAAAACACAGAAACGTTGTTTTAAAGCCTCCATTAAAAATTGTTCAGCCATGTAAATGTACTATAGCCTATTATGCAGCATTTCCTCTTCCAGCGCCTAGATCTCCCTCTGTGTGTAGGCTATAATTACATATACACTCTGTCTGTGTACTCTCCCTCTGGCTGTGTACTGTAGTCCACTACCCCAGCAACAGTGGGATTCCCAGAATGCAAAGCATACTCTGCCACTCTAGATGATTTGCATTTGATTTATTTAAAGATATAGTAGGTGTATACATATATGAACAGAACAAATCAACTTTGAACAAATCTCACACAACATTAATTAAGGAGATTTATTAGACATTATGTACAACTAATCGCATACGGAGTCACAGTTCCTGTACAAGTGCTGTATGTGTACAGTACATAAAGTAGATGAATAAACTCACTTGAGAAAACTGATGATAATTTCACCCCAAATCTGTTTGACTTATCCACTCCACTATCACCTGACAATTTGAGTCCAATGCAGCTGTGAATGAACTGAGAAGCAGTCTATTGGGGATGGTTACTAGGTTCCTGGTACTCTGGTCTGGAGCCCCCTCTGTGCATACAAATATGAGGAAGGAATATAAATATGGATATGAAGTGGGGACTGGGTTTGCACTTCTCCTTTGAAACTCAATGTCTTTAGGCGATCAGGGTTTATAACCTCTGGCATAGTGACCTGTTGTGTTCAGAGTGGAAACTTCTGGAGGATTACTCATTGCCACCATGCAGTGATCATGAGACACATGTATGCCATGTCATTCATACCTTCAGTATCAATGTCACTATGGATCAAGACCAAGACAGGAGGCAAACAAGTTACTCAATGTTGCGCAATACCACATTAAAAAAAAGCCAAGGAAGGCTGCTCTGTCTTGGTCTGTGTCAAACTAGCGTGTTGAAAGTGTGGTGTGTGTGTTTGCGCTTCAGCGCTGGGACTGTGAAGAAGACCATGGGATATGGAGAACTCATGACTGTGCAGAATGGGGGACCAACCAGACCACGCGGTCGAGGTGACTGACTAAGCATGACCGATTAATGCGGTTCAAAGCAGTTGACGACTGCAAGGTTGAAAGTAACCTTAACCATTAAATCAGCAAAGAAAGAGATGACCGGGCAAGAAGCCTGACCACATCTTAGTTAGAGGAACAGTATGTCTTAAAACTCATCTTAAAATGTTAACCATAATAAAAAGCCTAACCATGCTTCCTTTCGTGCACTCATTCACTCACACACTATTGTAAGGGTCATTGCAGAGAGCTGAATTGAAGGCTCTGTGTTAGAAGGCAATGCCTTACTAATCCATTAGTTTGACAGGCAAGTGGAAGGACAAAAGGCCTATTTGTGCTCTGGGTCTGTGTGTGGCAGCAGTGGAGGGCATCAGGGCCTGAACACTGGCCCCGAGTGACAGCCCCAGTTCTGGGAGGAGACAGAGGGGGACAGGAGCCTCCCTGTATAAACCCGCTGCTGTGTCTGTCGTTTAACCCCAGCGGTCACCCTGCATCAGTGATTCTGATTCGTTTAACCCCAATGGTCACTCTGCATCAGTGATTCGGACTGGCCCTGACAAGGACGCTTATGCACCAACTACAGCTACATGTACAGCACATGTCTAACTAAAGAGCGGGAGGGAGTAGAAAGAGGGAGGTGGGGGAGGTAATCAAATGCTTGACAGTGAATGAGGATTGGAAAGAGAAAAAACGAGAAAGAGAATAAGGAACTATATTAAGGGAAAAAGAGCGAGAAATTATATGCCTGACAGGGACTGTGAAGAGAGGGAGAGTAGAGAGAATGATGCATAGTTACCACCTAGCAACAGACTCACCTTGGTTATCAGTTCTTTCCTAATTAACAGTATACGTTGAGAAGGATTCTTTCATCTCTGGGATCAGGGAATATAGGAGAGTAGGTGGAGGTGTGAGTGACAGAGACGTCAAAGACCTTCCATTACCGATACATCTGTCATAGAAAGAATATCCAAAAATATAAACCCACAACTGTACCATCAGTGAGATCATTTTGATAATTAATATGCAACTCATTGAGAAATCCCCTAGGTTAGAAATGCCATATTCTAGAGCTATTATGTGAAGATTTTGATATCATATCCCAGATAAATATCATACCAGAATCAATTCTCAAGTTACAAAGGTTAAACAAATTACAGAAATGTTCAACGGGACTGTCTGGGACATACAATTTACATGCTGAGCAGACAATGGTGACATCCATTCAAAAACCAACACAGGTCAAGTCTCTACTGTTAACATTCATGGAAATAACGGGGCACCTTTTCTCTCGGGGGCACAAATAAATTAACAGTCTGAAGAAATGTACCATTATTCCTCTACTGAAATGAATGGTTTTAGCCTTGGAGAACAGTGGCACGCTCAGTGACAGCAAAGGGACAACAGTCTTCTACCACACCACAATCTCCTTATGAAGGCCTGCTGTGTGTGTGTGTGTGTGTGTGTGTGTGTGTGTGTGTGTGTGTTTCCATGACAGAGCACACAGTGAAAAATGGTACCAGTGTCCGTCAGACCACTTTCTGAGAGAGAGAGACTTGATCAGATCAAACTAAAAAAAAAGACTTGTCTTTGAGTTCTGCAGGAAGCATGACGACACTCGAGACATTCTTACCATATCCTGAAAGTATACACAAGACATAGTCAAACACATCAAGGATCAGAAGACATTCTTCAGTTTGGGTGTGTGTACACTAAGGTAATAGCATACTGGGTATGAGTCACCATGTACTGTGTAGAGAGAGAGACTAGACAATATTATTGGGCGGATAGTGGATGAAACGAGAGGCTTTTGTTCTTGTAGTGTGTCGGCATGCAGTGAACAATTACTGTACTGCCTGACTCTCATAGCTCCTTCCCTCTGTCGCTTACACACAAAGTGCTCCAGTCTAAATCAGCTATATTACCAGAACTGAAGAACCATATAATTCAATGTTTTTTTTTTTATATAAATCTTACTGTTTGTCATCCTGCAGAGAGAGGGCGCGATTAGCTACTTCCCTCTGATCCTTGCATGACATCAATTCTTCCTAAAACCACTGTGACCAGGGCCAAAGGCTGAGCCGGGTCACATATTTAGTTGCATGTTTACTGCCTCTCTGCTCAAAAACACACCTCTTATCAGAATCTAACTCCCACCACACACATACATACAACGCCTGTACAAAGCTTTATCTTTCAGTGCCACAGGCAGGCCTCTTTTCCTCCCACCTGACATGTGTGTTTGCGTCTATCCAAAACAGATGTGTCGGTCTCCTGCTGTTCCACCCTGATCCTGGGTCTGTGGATAAGACAGGGCAGGCCAGTATATGGAAGATTGAGAATCTCTAAGGCTAGGGGTTCTTGTATTCACTCACAGGGCATTGTGGGGGCCATTATCCAGTCCTGGTACTCTGTCACTACAGTGGAATTACATGACTTAAAAAACATGAACTTAATACAACAGTTCTGTAGAAATGTGGTTTGGGCAGTAGGCTTAATTCATGGTCACAGTATATTGGCTATATGACTGGCCTGCCAATCTTGTTATTCTCAGACCATATTATATTTAAATGCTCATGCTTTGATAACAAAAGAAATCAGTGTAGCATTTGCAAGGAACTGCAGAGGATGAATTGAAATAACTAGCTTTTTTTTATTTTACTGGACTGATGTTAACTGCTTCTGATGGTCATGGTGCTTTCAAGACAACTAGGAACTCCCCCACCCCCCAAAAAATGTGAAGTCAAATCATGAGGTCAGTGATCTTCACGTTAGAAAGTCAGAGCTCTAGAAAGAGTTTGACTTGGAAGTTGGATCCAGTTTTTTTCCCCCAAGCGTTCCCAGTTGTCTTGAACCCTATTCGGTCGGATTTAGTATTACAGGATGTGGGTAATGTGTGTTTTACTATTGCACATCAGTGATTTTAATGAACGATCCGCATGGGATAAGGCTTTTCCCCCCCAAATAAAAAAATATCACTGAGGGAGTTTGATAATATGTTTGGTCTGTTCCCAGATGTACTTGTCACACACTACTTCCGCCTACCACAACAACACACGTGGAAACCGCAGCGGCAATTTAAAATATGGCACCCAAGTCGAAGAAAACCAGGCACTGGGTAGGAGAGGAGACATTATGCCTCAAATCTGTGTTGGGGGAGCTTTCGAGGAAGTGCCTTTCGAGGAAATGATTCACAACCATAAAAAGTTTGGGAATAGATATTTAAGCAGGTGTGTGAGGAATGTCCAGCCGTCAAGTCAACATTTGGCGACGCAGCGAAGTACTGTGAACAAATAAACTATCGACAGAGCATTAAGCACAACAACAAATTGCTCAAACCCCCAGTACTGCCCGTACTTTAAAGAAATTGATGCAGCTCTGAGTAAGAGCATATTTTTATTGCATATCTGTTAGGTAAGCTAGCTAGCTAGCTAGCTAGCTAGCTTCTGAATGCGTGGCTAGTATGCTGGCTAGCTATCATTAGCTAGCTAGCGGGATCGATATTAAAATACACTTGACGAGGTGATAATAAATAATAAAAACAGAGGGCTATCGATACACTTCGCTACTTATTTATTGCCGCTTTTATGTTTTGTAAGAGTGTTGAATGAAAACAGTGTATACAGTGCTGAATAAAAACGTAAACATGAACTCATAAAAACAGCAGCTCTTTGCTGTATACTTTGACAGTCTCTCTCTGGTCATGATTTTAAAATGTATTAGATCTTACGTAGGCTAGTAGCCCATCAAAAACTTTGCTGTGGCCACGGACGTGGAAGCTCTGTAGGAACCTGTGATTTGAGCTATCCAATTGACCAGTGCAGTAGACGCACAGATCTCCCGGGGTGATGTCTGGTGATCAACTTGGAATGTCTTGAAGATCGACCAGTCTATCGTGATTGACCGGTGGGCGACCACTGGTCTAGATAGAATGTGATGATAGGAGTAGAGCCATAAAACTGGCTGTGTGATGCTGCTGCCATCTAAAATGTAAGGTAGAATATATGAGCGGCATGAGATTAAGCAGGGAGAGTGGGAGACCCTCTGTCTCACTGTAATGATCCAGGCTCGTTTTATTTTATTCAGCTCAGTCCAATTAACCGAGTCCCCGAGGAGCCCAAGGTCTCAATTAGGATGGGCCTCCACATCCACACCAGCCAGTCTGGATCCCCCATCAGCCCCTATCCGCTCCTCCTCTGAGCCTAGCGTTATCAAATCCTTCTCTGAACAAAGCTATGAGGGGGAGAGTTGCACTGAGGAGCACAGTTACTATGCCATTACTATTCAAGGAGACGTTACCATGGAAATCCATTCTGTTGCTCTACTATTAATATTTAAAGACGATATAGCCAAACTCTCATTGCATTATTACTATGTTGTACTATTACTATTCAAGGAGATATCCTCTTACTGTATTGCTATGCCAAGGCCTACGCCAAGAGACTTTGCCAAAGTAATTCCTTTCATTTCTTTTAGAAAGAGTTAAGTCTGAGATGAGACGTTTTCGGTGTGTTCCGGTACATTGTGACAGGAAAACGAAACCACCTTTCCATGGTGTCGGCACTCTGCTCCACTCCTGAAGGATAGGGAGACACAGAATTCAGACGGAATCATGTGCCGTTATGCCTATGTAATATAAACACACCAAGGACTGCGGTGTCATCACTTTATGTCATCGTGTGTGTCACTTCCTGGTTATCGCATGTCAGACCAGGAGTCTAGGGAAAGGGAGTGGGCTTATAATGGAGGTCCTTTAAGTGGGATTGGATTCGTCCATTAGCCCGAGAATCAATTCCTTCTGGGGACGACCTTGTTGGTTTGTGGAATGCTTGCTTGGGAAAAAAGGACACCTAGTTTTTGTCACCAACTGCTCGGCCGTGTCAAGAACTGCCTTGCCCTGGTGCCAGTGTCAACAGGAAAACCAACACAAATATCAGTAGCTATACTACTTAGTCCAAGAGAGGTGGAATGATGCAACATTGCAACATTGGAATGATTCAAAAAGGTCCAATGCAGACATTTGTATCTCTATCAAATTATTTATGGGCAACAATTAAGTACCTTACTGTGATTGTTTTCAAAAAATGTTTGTCAAAAATAGCTTCTTAGCAAAGAGCAATTTCCCAAACCAGAATTCTGAGTGGCGAGCGGAAAACTGAAAACTAGCTGTTATTTATTGGCAGAGAGGTTTGGAATGCTCGTTCTTAATGGTCTATGAACTCATTTACCTTCTGATGACGTCGACATGCAGGCCAAAACTCCATCTCACCAAAACAGGCAGTCTTTTCAAACAGCTCTTACACTAAAATAATAAACGCAGCAATGCGCACATGTTGGTAGGCTTTAAGTTCGAATGTTCCATTAGTTGAAAACTCCATTATCAAAAGTGACCAGAAATGAAATTATAAATGTACAGATTTTATTATAAAAGGTGCATTTATGGTGAAAATGATCTTCCTCAGACTTGAAACTCACACGCTGCTTATATATGTCATTTAGACTCTACACCCCTTGTAAAGCAGATTATTATGCTTCATTTTAATTTTCCACTTTAGTTATACAAACCTTACTAAAACACATAGGCCTATGGGCTAGGAAACATGAGGTGTGTGACTAGGATTTTAAAAAATTACAATAAAAACTCATTGTGATAGCATAGAACTCACAAGTGATAGGCTAATGTTGGCACCGATCAGACTATTCTTGATTTAATCTGGTCTTTACATATATTATTTAGTCTATATGTGTGACATTTGTTTAGATGTAGCATTATCATGCACCTGTATCGAAATGGGCAGGGGAAAAATACATGTCATCTATGCACTTAAATAGCGAATGCAGGACGCTTTTCCCCATGGTTCATTTTCATGCCAGCCAGGTAGGCTATTCTCCTGTTGTAAATATAAGCAATGTGCTTTATATTAGGAAAGTTGAGAAATAAATATAGTAAGCCTATAGAAAGCTGATGGAATTCTCCTCTTTTTAATAGTGGCCATCAACTCTGTTTCCTCCCGCAATTGCATAGCCTATAGAAATGTTGCACAACATGAGTTCATGGTCTCTCATGAAGTGTTTGAATTAGATTTTCAAATACAATTGCATTGATGTCCGAGTGATTTGAGGAACAATAGAGTGCCGAGTACAAGGCAAGTTTGGTAGGCTACTAATTATCAGCAGCAGCAATAGAGCTTGGAGAAGTCTTATTACCGTGACTAAACAGTCATGTGGAATTTGACTGCCTTTGTGACTCGTGGCCGCCGGTAATGCATTCACTGCAACAGTGACCGTATAGTACTGAGGATTCAAAACCAGCCTCTTTATCAAGCTGGTCCTCTTACGCCTTTGAGTGGCAAAATGTCAGGTCTAGGTCCATATAGACCAGACTACAGTGTTTCCCAACTCCAGTCCTCAAGTACCAACAGTACATTTTTTTTGTAAGCATCAACAAGCACACCTGATTCAACATGTGAACTAATCATTAAGCATGTAATGAGTTGAATTTGGACTGTTTGTCCCCGGGGCAACAACAAAAATGTGTACTTATGGACTTGAGTTGAGAAACACTGGACTGGATGACGCATCTGTGGGTAAACTGGTGTATTTGAAGTACAGTGTTTGATTACGAATGTGTACCTTCAGCAGAAACCTAACAAACTCTACTGCCCCTTCCTTCCCTGCCCCTTCCTTCCCTGCCCCACGAAGATGGAGATACTAGGCTACTTTTTTGAAAAGTTTGCTTTCGACAGGTATAAACACACCTTTGACTCACATAAAACACAAATGACAGGGACACAGGACATAGCATTTAGAATGTAGTAATACGTGACCTTAAAGTTCAGTTTTCAACCTTTTTGATAAAAATATAAATCATTAACTCAGTCCAGAGGATGTTTAGTTTATCTATGTAGAACTTACTACACATTTGAAAGGACTCACTGGGACAAAGTGTAACGACAAAGCCCAGCAAACAATTTGGGGGTGTACAACATTGGCCTACAGTCGTAGTTTTGTTGCTGATGTGCAGCCCTCCAGAAATGGCATCTCTGCTATGGATGTACTTTTATACCGCTAGGGGTCCATGAGAAGAATGCCAAATGATTTCTCAATATCTTCTCACAGAAAGACACCCTTTTGTGAAATAGTAGGCCTTGTGAGGTATATTTTAAAAGTGCAAAATCCTGTTTTGTGTCACTATTTGTTTTGTTTTTTAAAGTATATCTAATCCTAGTATAGAATAATAAATAAATACATTTTATTTGGTGGACACCTTCCAGGGCACTCAATAACATCTTATATTAAAAGGTAGGGCTACATCAAATCAAGTGCAGTTGGTACATAAGATCATCAAATCAAGTGCATCAAAGTGCAATTTTAAATTAATGGACCAGGAGCGATAAAAAGAGGGGTTGGGTAGAGGATACAGTTTAGACTAGAGGGTAAGGGTTTAGGGGGTTGGGTTGGGAATAAGTTACAGACCAGGTTTAGGGTAAGGGTGTGGGTACACATAGGTATACAGAAAAGACACAGAAGGGGGGGGGGGGTTGCAGAATCAATCCTAAACTATAGGCCAGGGATAGGCAACCCTTAGCTCAGTTGGTCAGGTGTGGTGACTAGTTGGAACAAATTCACGCAGTCTACGGCACTTCATGAACAGGGTTGCCTACCCCTGCTATAGGCTTAATGTTATCAAAATCCTTGAAGAGGTGTTTTCTTAGGAGGATGTTGAATGAGATGACTGTCTCTCTGCATGTTGTGTGTGTGAGTGGGGGAGTGCATTGCCAGGACCTGTGTGCCTTGCAGCTGAAAGGCCGAGCACCAATGTTGGAGAGGGGGGTGGCAAGGAGACCAGCAGAGGAGGAGCAGAGGTAGTGGGAGGCATAGACTGGGAGGAGGTGGGTGCCAGGTTGTGGACAGCTTTGTAGGTGAGGAGTGTCTTAAAGTTAATACGGGATTGCACAGGGAGCCAGTGTAGATTGATTAGGATTGGTGTGATGTGTTCGGTTGGCCTGATGCGGGTGAGGATTCTGGCAGCAGATTTCAGTTGAAGTCGTTTGGCGGGGATACCATACCAGTGAGGAGAGTGATGCAATAGGCTAAACAGGAAGTTCCGGAGGCATGGATGCTGGAGGCCTAGATCTAGGCCTGTGCGGATCGATAAACACCAGAGGAAGAGGAATTGAACTACAACAGCAACTGAACTAAGCAGTATACCATATTTTCTGACATACTATTATTGATGCAGGGCCCGGTTTGGGATTTTACTTTAACTTCTCCACCGGTATTAGAATGTTTGGTTTGTTAAATGTGATACGCCATGTGTAATGTCATTTTTTATAGCTTACTTCGCTACTTGAGTCATCTCTCTCAGCACCACTTTCCACACAGACCTAGCCACGCCCCCTGTCATTCAAGGAGAGCATTTGATGTTCCTCAACCACGAGACTTGCGTTCGTTCAGTCTGCATGGTCAATGCAGCACATGCAACAATGTTGTTTTCACTTTGCTTCTTAATATCAATCCACTAGCATTCTATAATGACAGTATTAGTTTGTTTCTTACATCAGCAAACAGCTAGTTTGTCTTTTCTTAGCAAGTTGCCCTAAATCTTGTGATATGCTAATAGCTAGCTAGCTAATACATGTAATGAGTAAGAGCAAACGTAGCTAGCTAATACGGCCTGATAATACCAGCGATAGTGTAGACCTAAATCAGCATGCTGTTTGTGCAAACGTATCTTCTAAATCAAAGAGGAATATGCAAAGCAAGAAAACGTTAGCTACATGAAGCTAAGAGAAAACATGCAATGCAGCTAAAGCTTCCTGAGTCCCCTAGGAAACACTTTTCAACACTTTAGTTCCTACCCTGTCACAATAACTCCTCCCTGGCATTTTAATTAGTTGTCATCTAAAACTGTATTCAAAAGTGCCCACTATAATATTCTAACTATAGAATAGTCATTATATTTCCACGATTCCAACAGTTTCTCTAATTCGCAAGTCAAATCGCAATTGCAACATTTGGTTAAAAATAAATGTGAGATTATTTGCCCATATCGTGCAGCTCTACGTTGCAGTGGTGTAAAGCACTTTAGTACTTGAAAGTATTTTTACTTAAGTCATTTTATTTTTACAACTTATACTTTTCTACATTCCCGAAGAAAATATTAGACTTTTTACTCCATACTTTTTCCCTGGTACCTAAAAGTATTCACACCCTTGACCAGGGATGTTCTCTTGACATCTACAGCCTCTGATCGGGAGGACTCACTAAACACAAATGCTTTGTTTGTAAATTATGTCTGAGTGGTGTAATGTGCCCCTGGCTATCCGTATGTAAAATAAAAAAAAATTTAAAAAATTATGACATCTGGTTTGCTAAATATAAGGAATTTGAAATTATTTATAGTTTCACTTTTGATACTTAAGTACATTGTATAAATGCCATTTACTTTTGATACTTAAGTACATTGTATAAATGACATTTACTTTTGATACTTAAGTACATTGTATAAATGACATTTACTTTTGATACTTAAGTACATTGTATAAATGACATTTACTTTTGATACTTAAGTACATTGTATAAATGACATTTACTTTTGATACTTAAGTACATTGTATAAATGACATTTACTTTTGATACTTAAGTACATTGTATAAATGACATTTACTTTTGATACTTAAGTATATTTTAAACAAAATCATTTTAGACTCTTACTCAAGTAGTATTTAACTGGGTGACTAACTTTCACGTGAGTCATTTTCTATAGCTTATCTTTACTCAAGTATGACAATTGGGTGCAGGAACTTCAGAAATTATAAAAGTGCAGACATTTGTTTTGTTGAAGTTGAATTGAACAGTATAAAACAATCAGACTGGAGAAAAACTAATTGAAATCACTTAGAATGTATTTGTTGCCACCCTAGGATCACTAACGACTCAAAGCAAATGTAGACCTTTCATTATTCAAAAACGAAAAATACCGTCATACCTTCAATGTTTTTTTAAATACCATGAGCTAATATTTGGGCCATATCTCCCAGCCCTAATCTGAACTATCAACAACTAAAAATACAATGGAAACGGGGCAAAAATCCCATTACCTGATGACTACAGTCCTTGATACAGTAGTCGTGTATAATTTTCAGATATAAATTCAGAAAGAAAGGCAGACTAGTGTTGGCGTGTTAAGTTAAATATATGGCAGGTGGCAATAGCAAAACAGGGAAGTCATTATTCTCGGGAGGCGCGCGCGGAGGAGCACTAATGAGCATGACAGTACATGCCCTTTGCTCTAAATCAAAACTCGAGTATCACTTTGGTCTGGGTCTTTATGGCCACAGGCACATTCCGCCGTGGTCAGAGATCTCTCCACTCTAGCTCACACCTCGTCAGCTGCTCGGAAGAGTAATTACATGCTATCCCTCGTTTAAGAATACTGTTGGCATGTTAAAATTAAGATCAGAGAACTGCCAACATACTGCCAGTTATTGACCATTATTATTCTTAGCCCCACGAACAGGTTATTCATGTACTCAGTGCAGCAGCTCATTTTATGATCCATTCCTGGGCTTGTTGCGCCAGTATTGGAGGCTGCAATGCATGAACCAGCCATATGTTTTGACTCATATGAAGGTGTGACGGTTAAACCAGGTGCTGGTCTGTAATCAAAACATTGTATTATGAGACCACAATACATGGAATTGTTTTATTGTACGACTATTAACCTATGTGAAAACGACAAAAGCCCTCTGGTAACAGCCTTTACTTATGGCTGTGGGTAACCCGCCACAATATGCTAATAGCCTATTATAAATCAATTGACCCAATGCACCTCGTCTGAAAAGAGGGAGGAATGTATATGACATAATATAAACTATGGAAATGCAGTCCTAATTGCTCAATGTCAGGCCACGAAACTTACCTTGGTAACCACATTCTGAATGAGTCCGGTATGCAGCTCAAACGTCCACTCTTTGCACATACAATGTTGCAGATGCCTAGCCGTATCATTGTGGGTGCCATTGGTATAAACGTACGCCGCTGTTCGCGGAAAACTATTATTTGCCCCATGAAATAAAGGACTTCTGGTCAAATTACTCGTGTTTGCCATAGGCGGAACACATGTGTTGTTCGGTTGGGCAAGAAGGAATTCATCAGAGTACTGGCTGAATCCAATAAATAAAGCCGGAATCCATGTCAGCACGATTAGCTGTCTCTGGTACTTCCCAAATCCCCCAAGAAAAGGCAAGACACAACTGTCAATGCGTGTGAGCAATCCCGGCGACTCGGTTTCGGGGGACACGAAGCCGTTCTCCGATTGATGGTCCTCGGTATCGAGCTGTACCACGGCCATCGCGGTTTCGCTCATGGATGCGTCTGTAGTGCAGCCGAGTTGGCAATGCTGCCGGGAGACTCCACACTGCGTCAATAACCCCGCTCTGGTGGTGACTGCGGTGCGTAGGCAATCACTGAAATTGAAGCAAGACGCACTTCTTTATGACCAGGAAGCTGCTCACTCCCTGTGATCCTGTTTAGGTGGACTCCCCGCACTATTGTCACTGAAGGAAAAGCGCTTATTTGGCTGACAGCAAGCAGGTTTAAATGCAGGCTGGCAAATGTCCTACATTAGAACAGACAAGCGCGACAACATGCGGCGAGTGAAGTTTTTAATCACCAATATTTCCCATCTGCTGGATACATCTAATTTGCATAGAATTTGATCAACCTATCTGTGTGAGCTGTGCCGGAAGAAGTAGTAAACCAAGGAAGGGAATACAACCTTGTCCCTTACACGGTTGCACGTACAGGTAACACACCTGCCCAAATACAGTCCTTTAGAGTAGCCTATAGCGTTTAGAGTTAAATAGTCACATGTACAAGGTTGCAGATGTAATTACAGAGTACAATACACTCATTGAGCTCTGACTTCTTGTAAACACAAGCCTATTCCCTCTTTCCTGTCAAGTCATCCGCTATATCGAAAGTTGATGCTTTTTTAAATCATTTACACAGCGGAGGAGTACTACGCATTCTGTTTGCAGAATAAGATAGGCAGGACTTTGAGCAACCCTCCACCCTTGTCCGTCGCATACACCTACAAGGTGCATAATAATATACTAGTGGTGGGTCGTTTGCGAAGAACGTCGCTTTTTTTTAACAGCTCTTTTTGTTGAACGTCCCCATTGTAATGTGTGTAGGAGACGTTTAGTAGGCCATACGCCTGCCCTTTATAGTTCTGTGACAATAGGACTTTTATAGTGGAGGGAAAGGAGAAGAGAGAATGCAATTGAGAGTTGAGAAGAAAAATGTAGGGGTGGAGACACACACACACACAGGGGGTATTTTATTATTACCAGAGATATACAGAGAGAGTGATTAATATCACCTGTGCAATACAGTCAGTCAACCACATTATTTTATGATCTTATCACATTATTATTTAAGTAATGATTAACTGTAACTCTCAGCTACACTGTCTTGTGTGGTCAGATAAAATAATGTAAACTATGAGGAAATTACTTAATTGAAATCAACACAACAAAATCAATATGAAGTACAGTACCAGTCAAAGGTTTGGACATACCTGCTCAATCCAGGGTTTTCTTTATTTTTACTATTTTCTACATTGTAGAATAATAGCGAAGACATCAAAATGATGAAATAACAGCTTTGCACACTCTTGGCATTTTCTCAACCAGCTTCATGAGGTAGTCACCTGTAATGCATTTCAACTAACAGGTGTGCCTTGTTAAAAATTAATTTGTGGAATTTCTTTCCGTCTTAATGTGTTTGAGCCAATCAGTTGTGTTGTGACAAGGTAGGGATGGTATAAAGAAGATAACCCTATTTGGTAAAAGACAAGGCAAGAACAGCTCAAATAAGCACAGAAAACAGTACATTATTACTTTAAGACATGAAGGTCAGTCAATCCAGAAATCCAGGCCTTCATGGTCGAATTGCTACAAAGAAACCACTACTAAAGGACACCAATAAGTACAAGTTACTTGCTTGGGCCAAGAAACACAAGCAATGGACATTAGACCAGTGGAAATCTGTCCTTTGGTCTGATGAGTCCACATTTAAGATTTTTGGTTCCAACCACTGTGTCTTTGTGAGATGCAGAGTAGATGAGTGGATGATCTCCGCATGTGTGGTTCACACAGTGAAGCATGGAGGAGGAGGTGTGATGGTGTGGGGGTGTTTTGCTGGTGACACTGTGATTTATTAAGAATTCATGGCACGCTTAACCAGCTTGGCTACAACAGCATTCTGCAGCGATACGCCATCCCATCTGGTTTGGGCTTAGTGGGACTATCATTTGTTTTTCAACAGGCCAATGACCCAACACACCTTCAGGCTGTGTAAGGACTATATAACCAAGAAGGAGAGTGATGGAGTGCTGCACCAGATGACCTGGCCTCCAAAATCATCCAACCTCCACCCAATTGAGATAGTTTGGGATGGCCTCACGTATGGCCTCCCGGGTGTCTAAGACACTGCATCGCAGTGCTAGCTGTGCCACCAGAGATTCTGGTAGCCGGCCGTGACCGGGAGGCCCATGGGGCGGCACACAATTGGCCCAGAATCGTCCGGGGTGTGGAGGGTTTGTACGGCAGCGCACTAGCTACTCCTGTGTCGGGCTGGGCGCAGTGCATGCTGACCAGATCGCCAGGTGTACGGTGTTTCCTCCAACACATTGGTGTGGCTGGCTTCTGGCTTGGTTGGGTTGTGTTTCGGAGGATGCATGGCTCTCGATCTTCGCCTCTCCCGAGTCCGTAGTTGCAGCCATGAGACGAGACTTTAACTACTACCAATTGGATACCACGAAAAAGGGGTGGGAAAAAACAAGGTATTTGGGATGAGTTGGACTGCAGAGTGAAGGAAAACCAGCCAAGAGTGTGCAAAGCTGTCATCAAGGCAACGGGTGGCTACTTTGAAGAATATCAAATCTATTTCAATTTGTTTAACCCTTTTTTGGTTACTACATGATTCTATATGTGTTATTTCATAGTTTTGATGTCTTCACTATTATTCTACAATGTAGAAAATTGTAAAAATAAAGAAAAACCTTTGAATGTGTAGGTGTGTCCAAACTTTTGACTGGTATATATTTGATTTAACGTTTCACCCCTTTCACCCCTTCCTCTTTTCTATTTAGTGGCAATGCCACCCTCTGCTGGTTACAGTGTGTCACTACAGCATTGCCATTTTTAGTTTTCACAAAAAAAGTGTGAACAGTCATTCTAAAGGACGTAGGCCTTGACATAGGCCTTGGATTGTCGGTAGAGGTTTTGTTGGTAATGGAACTGTCCCCAAAATGTGATGTTTTTCAATTATTATTTCGGTACCACTTTATTTTACAGTACAGAAATTACAAGGTATTTATTTTGAATGTAGATAGTAAATGGAAATTAGTCAAATGACACATAACTCAGTTACTTATTTCCTTGTTTGACATTTCAATAAGCACCACTAGCATAGGCTCCATTTGGTAACAGTCAGCCCCAACCAAAGATGCAACTCTCTGACTGTTTCCGAGCTCCTCTCCGCTACTGTAGAATACAGACCTACTGTAGTCTTAACAGACCATGGAGCAGTTCCAACTTGTTACCATTGTCTTAACTGACAAATCAAATCAAATCAAATTTATTTATATAGCCCTTCGTACATCAGCTGATATCTCAAAGTGCTGTACAGAAACCCAGCCTAAAACCCCAAACAGCAAGCAATGCAGGTGGAGAAGCACGGTGGCTAGGAAAAACTCCCTAGAAAGGCCAATACCTAGGAAGAAACCTAGAGAGGAACCAGGCTATGTGGGGTGGCCAGTCCTCTTCTGGCTGTGCCGGGTGGAGATTATAACAGAACATGGTCAAGATGTTCAATGTTCATAAATGACCAGCATGGTCGAATAATAATAAGGCAGAACAGTTGAAACTAGAGCAGCAGCACAGTCAGGTGGAAGTTGAAACTGGAGCAGCAGCATGGCCAGGTAGACTGGGGACAGCAAGGAGTCATCATGTCAGGTAGTCCTGGGGCATGGTCCTAGGGCTCAGGTCAGTTGAAACTGGAACAGCAGCATGGCCAGGTGGACTGGGGACAGCAAGGAGTCATCATGTCAGGTAGTCCTGGGGCATGGTCCTAGGGCTCAGGTCCTCCGAGAGAGAGAAAGAAAGAGAGAAGGAGAGAATTAGAGAACGCACACTTAGATTCACACAGGACACCGAATAGGACAGGAGAAGTACTCCAGATATAACAAACTGACCCCAGCCCCCCGACACATAAACTACTGCAGCATAAATACTGGAGGCTGAGACAGGAGGGGTCAGGAGACACTGTGGCCCCATCCGAGGACACCCCCGGACAGGGCCAAACAGGAAGGATATAACCCCACCCACTTTGCCACCAGAGACACACTGGGACTATCATTTGTTTTTCAACAGGCCAATGACCCAACACACCTTCAGGCTGTGTAAGGACTATATAACCAAGAAGGAGAGTGATGGAGTGCTGCACCAGATGACCTGGCCTCCAAAATCATCCAACCTCCACCCAATTGAGATAGTTTGGGATGGCCTCACGTATGGCCACACTGACACACTGCTGTGTCAGTTTGGGATGGCCTCACGTATGGTCACACTGACACACTGCTGACCTGCATTGCTAAACCTGAATAACAACTCTTGTCAACCTTGATGTGGGAATTATACAGCTCTTAGCAAAGATCAAAGAAATATATCTACAAATGTAACTGTCAATGTAGCATTTGACTGTTCAAGGTACTATTCTTACGCTCAATGTGGCTTAGGGCATAGTTGTTATGAAAAGATATCGTGTAAAAAAAAAAAATAGTAGTACAGCACCCCTAGAGCAAATTGCCTTGCTCAAGGGCACATCAACAGATTTGTCACCTTTTGACTAATTAACTTGTGTATTTGAACCAGCACCCTTTTGGTTACTGGCCCAACGATCTAACCGCTAGGCTACCTTTATTGTGTCTGCGCCAAGTCTCGAAACCAACAGGACCATGAACAGCTTCTACCCCCAAGCCATAAGACTGCTAAATATCGAAGCAAATGGCTACCTGGACTACCTGCATTGACCCTTTATTGGACTCGTTTGCACTGACTCTCTGCATTCACACACTGGACATACTTACACTAACACCCCAACACACACAAACAATTATTTGCACTAACTCTTCTGCACTGACTCAATGCACACACACCCACTCACTCAGACATACTAACACTGACACCCCAACACACTTACACACCACAGAAACGCTGCTGCTACTGTGTTTTATCTATCCTGTTGCCTAGTAACTTTGCCCCTACCTGTATGTACATAGCTACCTCAATTACCTCGTACCCCTGCACATCGACTCGATACTGGTAGTCCCTGTATACATGTTACATTTTCTCGTTATTGTTATTCGTTATTTACTGTGTATTTATTCCTTGTGTCACTATTTCTATTAATAAAAAATACATTTATTTTTCTCTCTGCATTGTTGGTCTACACCTGTTGTTTACGAAGCATGTGACACATATTTGATTTGATTTACAAAAATACAATTATTCCCATCCTAGTTGAGCAGAGTTAACAGTAATGTTTCAGGGAAACTTTTTATAATTGTGCAATATCACTAATATGCTCACAAACTTTTCCCACAAAACCTGGTCCTGTCAATGTAGCCTGTTTTACAACCCACTGGGTACAGACGTTACAGTTCAACGTCTAGTTTTGATTTACATTTGGTTGAGTTGTCAAAAAATACAAAATTCCCTTACGTAGATGACTCTTTGCAAATCCAATTCGTTTTCTACGTTCATTCAACATCATCATGGAAACAATATTGATTCAACCAGTTTTTGCCCACTTTGTTGAGTGTCTGCCAATAAAACCTGACCTGCCCTCACACCACAACACTATCTGTGGGCAGGTTCGAATGGGTCACTTTTGTCAACCGCCTTTCAAAGCGTGTTGCATTATGGTTATAAAAATTGTACGACTTGCCTGACATGTCGACTGCATGAACTGATCAAAGGTCATGCAGTTTTTGATGAAGTCGCCTTCAAGTCGCTTCTCACCAACTGCATCATGCGAGGCACTATTTGTCAACTAATCATTAGTGTTTTTTGTTTGACCCACGCGAATGTGGCCAAATACGTGACTGAAACAGGAACCAAACTTTGGGCGATTCTAAAGCTACAAGGGATAGCTTTAACAAATGAAAAGTGGTATTTGAAACCAGTCTAACCAATACATTTTTTCACACGTTATGTTTAGAAACATTTATTTTGACATTTAGAAAGAATACAATCTATGTTGACACTGCCATGATGATCTAAGCCTTGCTGTTGGAAATCCACAACAATGTCCGTCTTTCGGCTGTCGCAGATGCACCTCCCCCGACTTCACTCCTCGACTTTCGTCCACAGTCGGTTGCTTTCGCCTTACCACTCAAACAAGCCCTGTCTCACCCTACTGTTTGTTATTGTTCAAACCTGCTTCTTTGTCACCATGGCAACAATCTCAGGTGTGGCGGGAAGCCAAACCGTATGTGCATCGGTTGACCTGCGTGTGTGTGTGTGTGTGTGCGCGCGCGTGTGCGTAGGTGTGTGTGTCGGAAACGGTCAACACTCACTAGGCTGGTGATTAATGCTTTGCTGGAAAGCACTGGTGGTTTGCCTCAGGCTTAAACAGTGCTGTCAATTGTAACTTTGCTGTGTAGAACACTCTCTCTCTTGCTCGCGCGCACACACACACACACACATACACACACGTTAAGGATCTTATATCCTCGTGGGGACCTAAAATACATTTCCATTCAAAATCCTATTTTCTCTAACCACTAACCCTAAACCTAGCCCTAACCCAAACCCTTACCATAACCTTAACTCAAACCCTAACCCTAAACCTAACCACTAACCCCTTACCCTAATTGTAACCCTAAACCTTACCCCTCATGGGAATGTGGGAAATGTCCCCACGAGGGAGAATTTTCCTTGTTTCACTATCCTTGTGTGGACTTTTGGGATTTTAGGTCCCCCCCCCCCCCACATACACACACATTTCCCCCTTTTCTGTCTCACTGTATCTAATGGTCAAAGCTTTGTGAGCACACCATTGCTCCATATCAATCAAATTGTTTAAAATGATCCAAAACTGTCAGTTGCTAGAGGATAAACAGTTCATACCAGACTCATAGTTTTTCCACAGAAGAAGCTGCAAGAAAATCACCTTTCAAACGAATGAGTCATTATTTAATTCTTCCCTGTCTGCCTTTAGGTCATAGAGTGTGAGTTGAGGTGTTTATGTGACATTGTTAAACTGGATTTCCCATCCTAGCTGTCTGCTGAGTTATACTAGCAGTGCCACACCCTGCTACTGTAGCTGTGCCAGGCAAGACTCCAAGACAATGCAGACTGTACAGTGGCTTGCGAAAGTATTCACCCCCCTTGCCATTTTTCCTATTTTGTTGCCTTACAACCTGGAATTATCATTTGAACATGTAAAATATTTTTTTGTCGTGAAACAAACAAGAAATTAAGACCCCCCCAAAAAACTTGAGCATGCAAAACTATTCACCCCCCCCAAAGTCAATAGTTTGCAGAGGCACCTTTTGCAGCAATTACAGCTGCAAGTCTCTTGGGGTATGTCTCTATAAGCTTGGCACATCTAGCTACTGGGATTTTTGCCCATTCTTCCAGGAAAAACTACTCCAGCTCCTTCAAGTTGAATGGGTTATGCTGGTGTACAGCAATATTTAAGTCATATCACATATTCTCAATTGAATTGAGGTCTGGGCTTTGACTAGGCCATTCCAAGACATTTAAATCTTTCCCCTTAAACCACTCAAGTGTTGCTTTAGCAGTATGCTTAGGGTCATTGTCCTGCTGGAAAGTGAACCTCCATCCCACTCTCAAATCTCTGAAAGACAGGTTTCTCTCAAGATGTATTCCCATCCCTGTCGATTAAAAAAAATCATACACCACAGCATGATGCTGCCACCATCCTGCTTCACTGTGGGGATGGTATTCTTGGGGTGATGAGAGGTGTTGGGTTTGCGCCAGACATAGCGTTTCCCTTGATGACCAAAAAGCTACATTTTAGTCTCATTTGACCAGAGTGCCTTCTTCCATATGTTTGGAAAGCCTCCGACATGCCTTTTGGCGAACACCAAATATGTTTGCTTATTTTTTTCTTTAAGCAATGGCTTTTTTCTGGCCACTCTTCCGTAAAGCCCAGCTCTGTGGAGTGTACAGCTTAAGGTGGTCCTATGGACACATACTCCAATCTCCACTGTGGAGCTTTGCAGCTCCTTCAGGTTTATCTTTGATCTCTTTGTTGCCTCTCTGATTAATGCCCTCCTTGCCTGGTCCCTGAGTTTTGGTGGGCGACCCTCTCTAAGCAGGTTTGTTGTGGTGCCATATTCTTTCAATTTCTTCATAATGGATTTAATGGTGCTCTGTGGGATGTTCAAAGTTTCTGATATTTTTTTATAACCCAACCCTGATCTGTACTTCTCCACAACTTTGTCCCTGACTTGTTTGGTCTTCATAGTGCCGCTTGCTTGGTGGTGCCCTTGTCACGCCCTGACTTTAGTTATCTTTGTTTTCTTTATTATTTTGGTTAGGTCAGGGTGTGACGAGGTTGGTATGTGTGTTTTTGTCTTGTCTAGGGTTTTTTGTATATCTAAGGGGATTTGGTATGTCTAGGTATATGTAGGTCTATGGTGGCCTGAATTGGTTCCCAATCAGAGACAGCTGTTTATCGTTGTCTCTGATTGGGGATCCTATTTCGGTTGCCATTTCCATTTTGGTTTTGTGGGTTATTGTCTATGTGTAGTTGTATGTCAGCACTAGTTTTTTATAGCGTTAGTTTGTTTAATTGTTATTTTTTAAATAAAAGAAGAATGTATTCCAATCACGCTGCGCCTTAGTCTCCTCGTTATGACAAATGTGACAGCTCCTTGCTTAGTGGTGTTGCAGACTCTGGGGCCTTTCAGAACAGGTGTATATGTACAGTGAGATCACGTGACAGATCATGTGACACTTAGATTGCACACATTATGTGACTTCTGAAGGTAATTGGTTGCACCATTTAGGGGCTTCATAGCAAAGGGGGTTTATATATATGCAATCACCACATTTCTGTTTTTAATTTTTTTGACATTTTTGAAGCAAGTTATTTTTTCTTTTCACTTCACTTATGTCCATTACATGAAATTCAAATAAAAATCCATTTAAATTACATGTTGTAATGCAATAAAGTAGTAAAACCCCGAGGGGGTGATACTTTTGCAAGGCACTGTATGAGATTTACATACATAGTATCACTTTGATGTGTCCAGGCGCATCACTGAATTCAAAGTCCAACTGAGAGGTGCAGATGAACACATTTATTATTACTCAGAAGGCTTTATTGCCATGAGTCTACTCTGGTATACAGAGTTCATGTGAGAGCAATGTACACATGTTGAATTAGTTTAACTCATCTCTCACACATGCATGTGTACACACACACACACACACACACACACACACACACACACACACACACACACACACACACACACACACACACACACACACACACACACACACACACACACACACACACACACACACACACACACACACACACACACAAAGATAAATCAGATGTGTATCTTGCTAGAGCGTTGGTGATATTGGTGTGTAAGGCAGAAGAGAGATCTACTAACCAATCCAATCCCCAAGCTATAATGGTATAAGGTTATTAAATCAAATCCAATTTCATCTGTCACATGCACATGGTTAGCATATGTTATTGCAGGTATAGAGAAATGCTTTGTGTTTCTAGCTCCAACAATGCAGTAATATCTGACAATACGCACAACCTAAAAGTAAAATAATGGAAATAAGGAATATATACATATTAGGAAAGCAATGTCGGAGAGGCATAGACTAAAATACAGTAGAATATAATACAGTATATACAGTGCACATATGAGATGAGTAAAGCAAAAATATGTAAACATTATTAAAATGACTAGTGATTTCAAGTCTATGTATATGGGGCTGCCTAGTGATGGCTATTTAACAGTCTGATGTCCTTGAGATAGAAGCTGTTTTTCAGTCTCTCATCCAGCTTTGAGGCACCTGTACTGACCTTGCCTTCTGGATGATAGTTTGCCCCCGGTGATGCGTTGGGAAGACCGCACCACCCTCTGGAGAGCCCTGCGGTTGGGGGTGGTGCAGTTGCCGTACCAGGTGGTGATACAGCCCGACAGGATGCTCTCAATTGTGCAAGTTTGTAAAAGTAATCTGTAACGGTTTGTAAGGGTTTTAGGTGCCAAGCCAAATTTCTTCAGTCTCCTGAGGTTGAAGAGGCGCTGTTGCACATTCTTAACCACACTGTCTGTGTGGGTGGACCATTTCAGATCGTCAGTGATGTGTACGCCAAGGAACTTGAAGCTTTCCACATGCTCCATTGTGGTCTCGTTGATGTGGATAGATGCATTCTCCCTCTGCTGTTTCCTGAAGTCCACGATCAGCTCCTTTGTTTTGTCTACATTGAATGAGAGGTTATTTTCCTCGCACCACACTCCCAGGGCCCTCACCTCTTTTCTGTAGGCTGTCTCATCATTGTTGGTAGTCAGGCCTACTACTGTTGTGTCGTCTGCAAATTTGATGATTGAGTTGGAGGCCTGCTTGGCCACGCGGTCATGAGTGAACAGGGAGTACAGGAGGGGGCTGAGCACGCACCCTTCTGGGGCCCCTGTATTGAGGATCAGCGAATTGGAGGTGTTGTTTCCTACCTTCACCACCTGGGGGCAGCCCGTCAGGAAGTCCAGGACCCAGTTGCACAGGGCGGGGTTCAACCATTTGTTCGCCTGCCATATCAGTTCTGTTATACTCACAGACATTATTTTAACAATTTTAGAAACTTCAGAGTGTTTTTATCCAACGCTACCAGTAACAGGCAGTTTACTTTGGGTACGTCATTCATCCGAACTTCCGAACACTGCCCCCTAGCCCTACGAGTTTTAAGGTAGAGGGGATATGATCCTTAATTAACTAGCCTCTCAAAACACTTCATGATGACATAAGTGAGTGCTACGGGGCGATAGTCATTTAGTTCCAGTTACCTTTGATTTATTGGGTACATGGGTGATTTATTGGAAAAAAGACTACAGTATCATAGACATTCGAGATGTAATGTACAGTATACGCAGTGGTGATTTCAGCATGTAAATCTTTGTGGGGCAAACTCCCCCCAATTGTTGTAGATGCGTGCCAGCAAGGCACTTCACAACACAACACAACACTAAAGAATACATTATAACGGTGGCAAACGATGGCCACAAACTATAAGGGCTTATATAAATCTGTCCCAACAGCAGTGCCAAAACCTTACCATTGTAGGCCTGCTGCAATCAGCGGAGCCTTGTCTGGGAGCGAAACAGTTCATTCAGCGTCATTTACTACCTTTAAAAAAAACATAGCTGTTATGGCTGACTTGTTTAAACAAATGTGGTTTCTACTGACAATTGAGATGTACAAACTATAGCATAAGGGCACGACTAGCGGATGAGAGGCAATCCGCAATTTCGATTAAGACATGTATGAGCGAGCTAGGACGGACAGAGTCAATATAACTAAACTCAGCAAAAATATAAATTTTTTCAGGACCCTGTCTTTCAAAGATAATTGGTAAAAATCCAAATAACTTCACAGATCTTCATTGTAAAGGGTTTAAACACTGTTTCACATGCTTGTTCAATGAACCACAAACTATTTATGAACATGCACCTGTGACACTAACAGCTTACAGACGGTAGGAGATTAAGGTCACAGTTATGAAAACTTAGGACACTAAAGAGGCCTTTCTACTGACTCTGATAAACACCAAAAGAAAGATGCCAAGGGTCCCTGCTCATCTGTGTGAACGTGGCTCAGGCATGCTGCAAGGAGGGCATGAGGACTGCAGATGTGTCCAGGGAAACAAATTGCAACCTAGAGACGCCTAAGACAGCACTACATGGAGACAGGACGGACAGCTGATCGTCCTCACAGTGGCAGACTACATGTAACACCTGCACAGGATCGGAACATTCGAACATCACACCTGCGGGATAGGTACAGGATGGCAACAACAACTGCCGAGTTACACCAGGAACGCACAATCCCTCAATCAGTGCTCAGACTGTCCGCAATAGGCTGAGAGAGGCTGGACTGAGGGCTTGTAGGCCTGTTGTAAGGCAGGTCCTCACCAGACATCACTGGCAACAACGTCACCTATGGGCACAAACCCACCGCCACTGGACCAGACAGGACTGGCAAAAAGTGCTCTTCACTGATGAGTCGCGGTTTTGTCTCACCAGGGGTGAGGAATGAGCGTTACACCGAGGCCTGTACTCTGGGGTGGGATCGATTTGGAGGTGGTGGGTCTATCATGGTCTGGGGCGGTGTGTCACAGCATCATCGGACTGACAATCTCAAAGCTGTGCGTTACAGGGAAGACATTCTCCTCGCTCATGTGGTACCCTACCTGCAGGCTCATCCTGACATGACCCTCCAGCATGACAATGCCACCAGCCATACTGCTCGTTCTGTGTGTGATTGCCTGCAAGACATGAATGTCAGTGTTCTGCCATGGCCATCGAAGACCCCGGATCTCAATCCCATTGAGCACGTCTTGGACCTGTTGGATTGGAGGGTGAGGGCTAGGGCCATTCTCCACAGAAATGTCCGGGAACTTGCAGGTGCCTTGGTGGAAGAGTGGGGTAACATCTCACAGCAAGATCTGGTGCAGTCCATGAGGAGGAGATGCACTGCAATACTTAATGCAGCTGGTGGCCACAGCAGATACTGACTGTTACTTTTTATTTTGACCCCCCCTTTGTTGAGGGACACATTATGTCAGTGACATGTCTGTGGAACTTGTTCAGTTTATGTCTCAGTTGTTGAATCTTATGTTCATACAAATATTTACACGTTAAGTTTTCTGAAAATTAATGCAGTTGACAGTGAGAAGACGTTTCTTTTTTTGCTGAGTTTATTTGTTTGGCACTCTTGAAATGTAAAGTGACAGAATTAAGAACATGGGCTGTTCTTACAGTATTCTCCCTGTACACCAAGTCAGAACCATAGGATATACGGTATAATGGGGGCTTATCAGCAGACAATGAAAGCTCTTACAATTTTCGATGATGACATTTATCTAAAACAGGCTATAGACTACATGTGCACCACCTACTGTAGTCAGAACAGTAGGCCAAGTTGTGAGGGGGAAAGGGACCAAAATATTAGGGTGAGGCACATGGGCTACTAACAGCTTATTACACAACATATACTTAGTATTACTTTCTTATCTACAGTATACATATCTCCCTGGTAAATTGCATAATTTATAAAGCAGCATACAATACTTTTCTGGACTTACCTTGTTGTGCTGTACTCACTTGAACAGGAAGGAGGTGTGGGGTCCTTCTTGTAGGCAAATTTTGTCATCAAACTTTGTTATCAAAGTCTGGCATTCAATGGATTTATGCTGCTTTCAAGACAACTGGGAACTCTGAAAAAAAACAAGGTTGAATCATGACGTCAGTCATATTCAGGTCGGAGCTCTATAAAGAGGCCCGAGTTCCCGACTTGGAATTCTGAGATAGATGACCGTTCAAAGCGTATTTTCCCAGTTGTCTTGAACTCACTGAAGTCTGAGATTTCACAGTTCGGAGTTTCCAGTTGTTTTGAACACAGCAGAAGTCAATGTTGAATGTTTACCATTTTAAGCTTTGAAAATAGACCATTAAAGACCACACACCCACTCCACTGAATAGCACGCTAGTGATTGCTTTGCAATGCTTGCAGTAAGCCACTGATTCCTTCAAAACCACTCATTGTTGAATTTGCGATTTCCAACTTGAAATGTGTATGCACCCAAAACCTTTTATCTATAATTTATCTTCATAACTTCTTACAAGGGTTAAAAAGGATTTGCCAGTAGATTGTCGACTTGATTCATGATGATAATTGCTAGGTTTCTAGCTAAGATTTTGAAAGTATGATGTTGACAAGTCCAATCAAAGCTACAGTAAATATAACAGGTTTTTTAGTCATTTTATCTGTGGCCAATGATCTTGAGTCTTCTTGGATGGGCACTTCTAATGTAACTCTATGGCCTCACCCAAGGTGCCTGAATTTTCGAACTCTCCCCATAGAGTTTGCGGTGACGTAGTGTCTCCATGAGTGACAGAACACTGAGCGAAACATGTCGCAACTAGAAAACATTACCAACCCCTGTGCTCTGTATTTTCTGCTGACTGCTCCACCACCACAGAAAACAATGAGTTAGGCTGAAACACCGGCATTTTCGAGCTGCCTTCCTCAAAAAAGCAAAAAAGAGACCATGTTTGCATGCGGCTTTAATAACTCAATGGAAAAAAAACGTTGTTTACAAACTGATATGTGACACCTATTAATGCCAAAAAACAGGCTTACCCCAAAAATATTTATGTACATTACCATTCAAAAGTTTGACACATCTACTCATTCAAGGTTTTTTCTTTATTTTGACTATTTTCTACATTGCAGAATAATAGTGAAGACATCAAAAGTATGAAATAACACATATGGAATCGTGTAGCAACCTAAAAAGTGTTAAACAAATCTACGTATATTTTAGATTCTTCGAAGCAGCCACCCTTTGCCTTGATGACAGCTTGGCACACTCTTGGCATTCCTTTAACCAGCTTCACCTGGAATGCTTTTCCAACAGTGTTGAAGGAGTTCCCACAGCACTTGTTTGCTGATTTTCCTTCACTCGGCAGTCCAAATCATCCCAAACCATCTCAATTGGGTTGAGGTCAGGTGATTGCGGAGGCCAGGTCATCTGATAGCCAGGTCATCTGATGCGGAGGCCAGGTCATCTGATGCAGCCAGGTCATCTGATTCAGCACTCCATCACTCCATTACTCCAGATGGGATGGCATATTGTTGCAGAATGCTGTGGTAGCTATGCTGGTTAAGTGTGCATTGAATTCTAAATAAATCACAGACAGCGTCACCAGCAAAGCACCCCCACACCATCACACCTCCTCCTCCATGCTTCACGGTGGGCACCACACATGCGGAGATCATCCGTTCACCCACTCTGCGTCTCACAAAGACACAGCGGTTGAAATAAAAAATCTCAAATTTGGACTCATCAGATCAAAGGACAGAGTTCTATTGGTCTAATGTCAATTGCTCGTGTTTCTTGACCCAAGCAAGTCTCTTCTTATTATTGGTGTCCTTGAGTAGTTGTTTCTTTGCATCAATTCAACCATGAAGGCCTGATTCACACAGTCTCCTCAGAACAGTTGATGTTGAGATGTGTCTGTTACTTGAACTCTGTGAAGCATTTATTTGGGCTGCAATTTCTGAGGTGCAGTTAAGTCTAATGAACTTATCCTCTGCAGCAGAGGTAACTCTGGGTCTTCCTTTCCTGTGTACGGTCCTCGTGAGAGCCAGTTTCATCATAGCGCTTGATGGTTTTTGCAGCTGCACTTGAAGAAACGTTCAAAGTTCTTGAAATTTTCCAAATTGATCGACATTCATATCTTAAAATCAAATCAAATTAAATGTTATTGGTCACATACACATGATTAGCAGATGTTAATGCGAGTGTAGCGAAATGCTTGTGCTTCAAGTTCTGACTGTGCAGTAATATCTAACAAGAAATCTTACAAATTCACACAAATAAACACAAATGTAAAGGGATGAATAGAATATGTACAAATAAATATCTGGATGAGCGATTGCGTGTGGCATAGGCAAGATGCAGTAGATGGTATAGAATGCAGTATTTACATATGAGATGAGTAATGTAGAATATGTAAACATTATTAGTGGTGTTATTTTAAGTGACTAGTGATACCTTTATTAATTCCATTTATTTAAGTGGCCAGAGGTTTGAGATTGTATGTTGGCAGAAGCCCCTCTATGTTAAGGATGTCTGTTTAACAGTCTGATGGCCTTGAGATAGAAGCTGTTTTTCAGTCTCTCGGTCCCTGCTTTGATGCACCTGTAGTGGCCTCGCCTTCTGGATGATAGTGAGGTGAACAGGCAGTGGCTCGGGTGGTTGTTGTCCTTGATGATCTTAGTGGCCTTCCTGTGACATCGGGTGCTGTAGGTGTCCTGGAGGGCAGGTAGTTTGCCCCCGGTGATGTGTTGTGCAGACCGCAGCACCCTCTGGAGAGCCCTGCAGTTGAGGGAGGTGCAATTGCCGTACCAGGTGGTGATACAGCCCGGCAGGATGCTCTCGATTGTGCATCTGTAAAAGTTTGTAAGTCTTTTAGATGAAAAGCTAAATAATATTGGGCTGTCGTTTCTCTGTGCTTATTTGAGCTGTTCTTGCCATAATACAGACTTTTTCTTTTACCAAGTAGGGCTGTATACCCCTTTTAACAAGGCACACCTGTTAATTGAAAATCTGGCTGAGAGAATGCCAAGAGTATGCAAAGCCATCATCAAGGAAAAGGGTGGCTACTTTGAAGAATCTCAAATATAAAATATATGTTGATCAACACTTTTTGGGTTACTACATGATTCCATATGTTTTATTTCATAGTTTTGATGTCTTCACTATTATTAGACAATGTAGAAAACAGTAAAAACAAAGACAAACCCTGGAATGAGTAGGTGTCCCCAAACTTTTGACTGGTACTACATATATTTAGCTTAACAGGTGGGGCTCAGAACAGGTGGGTTTCTGCTCCACCTGCCGTGAATGACGGGTCGCCACTGAGTATACATAGGAAGTGCTCATCACCTAGCTGTCACAGTCCGTTCTCTGGAATCAGGTGTGTCTCTACAGGTACCAGCTGTCTTCTGACTGGCTCATAATCACTGTGATTCACAGTGAACACTGTATTTTGGGACTGGAGTAATTATCACACACACAGACACCCATAACACATTTCAGACAAGGTGTGCCTCATAATGCTGTTTATATTTGTTTTAAGAAATACAACTGTTTAAATGTAAAGGGATATTAGATTTATTTAGTAAATCATATTTTTTCTGTCATTGTCTGAATTGTAGTAGTGTATACTCCAATGTGCAGTGTCGTAGAGTGGAAAGCAAACATTGGAGTGATTTAAAGGTTAAAGGAATGCCAAGACTGTGCAAAGCTGTCATCAAGGCAAAGGGTGGCTGCTTCAAATAATCTAAATTCTAAAATATATTATATATTTTATTTTATTTTAAATGTTTTAATTGGAAATGCAGGTACCTCAAAAAATGTTGACGTGTGTGTGTGTGTGTGTGTGTGTGTGTGTGTGTGTGTGTGTGTGTGTGTGTGTGTGTGTGTGTGTGTGTGTGTGTGTGTGTGTGTGTGTGTGTGTGTGTGTGTGTGTTTGTGTGTGTGTGTGTGTGTGTGTGAGATTGAGTGTGAAAGATCAGAGACAGACAGAAATAGTTGAGAGAGAGAGAGGGGTTAGGATAGACATGCAACCAAACTGGTCGTGCTCTGCCAATCGAAAGTAAAAGCTTCCAAAAGTTCTCCAGGTTGTTCATAGAAGCACATGTAGCCAATAGGACATTGCGAAAGGGTTAGACAGGGTTAGACAGGGTATTAAAATAGACACATGCTCTTAGCATTGCTGACAATGAAAGAAGTGGGCGAGGGAGGGGGGCAGACATGAAGGCCCAACCCTGTGCCACACCTACTATACTGTTGAGTGAGTCTGTAAGAGATTCATACATTCTGACTGGAGCCTTCCTACTGAACCCCTTAGACTTACCAACTTTCCATTCTAGAATCAGACATTAACAACAACTACAAAAACGAGGCATGGACATAACTGCAACTCATTGTCATCTTTCTGTTTACTATCTAATGATCCCAACCCCATTATGCTGGAGGGAGTCAGAGTGACACATCATGTCTGTTGAAGTCTTTGTTAGGGGATATTAGGTAGTGTTCAGTCCAGCTATTTCAGGGTGGCTCCCCACTGTACACATGACATTTGAAAACACAGGCGCGTTCAGTCTCGCTCTGGGGTTTGTTGGTGCAGTAAGGATTATTAGATCTAAGGAGGGAAAGAAAGGAGAAAAGCGAACACCATCACTCAATCTCTGCTGAAAAAAACAAGGTGTGTCCCTTGGGTGTGGGGTGTGTTTGGCCCTTCAAGTCGAGAACCTGGTTCTGATTATGCATACGGTAGAGAAGAAATGGGGTAGAACTGTTTGGTACATTGCAAAATAGAAATGTTACTGTCGTTGTTTTCACCCAAAAATACACTGCGAAGTGTCTACACACCTCCATACCCATAGCAGAGATTGGTTATAAACATTTCAGTGTTGGTTATAAACATTGAATTACCTTATATTAATAGCCCTAGGAGGACACTCAATACCTCTGAAGGATACAGGTAACTGGCCAAAATAAACACTTATTTGTAAATTAGGGATATAAAGTATATTGAAAGCAGGTGCTTCCACACAGTGTGGTTCCTTAGATAATTAAGCAATTAACATCCTATCATGGGTAATGTATAAGAGCATAGGGGGTTTAAAAGTGTGTGTGTGTGACCGTGTGTATCAGTCACCAGATCTCAACCCAATGTAACACTAAATAAGAATTAGTTCTTAACTGACTTGCATAGTTAAATAAATGTTAAATTTACTTAAAAAAAGAAAAATCTGGGAGATTCTGGAGCGGAGCCTGAGTCAGCGTTTTCCAGCACCATCAACAAAACACCAAATGATGGAATTTCTAATAGAAGAATGGTGTTGCATCACTCCAATGGAGTTCCAGACACTTTTAGACTCTATGCCAAGGTGCATTGAAGCTGTTCTGGCAGCTTGTGGCGGCCCAACACCCTATTAAGACACTTTATGTTGGCGTTTCCTTTATTTTGACAGTTACCTGTATATGCACATGCCAAACACTCTTCATTCTAAACATGGTCCGTTCAATAAGAGACACGAATCATGGATTCTGCTGCTCCATACATATCAAAGAGATATCTCATGATACAGAGATAGGACCAGTGGTGTAGCGGAGGGTAAACACAAGTAAACACCCTTTAATCACCTTTGTTTTGCATGACAGTTTACCCACCTTTTGGGGGATTGTATTTCATGAAAAACATGTACCACTATTTTAGCAGGGAGTATATGTAGCGTTACTTGTTTTCACTGTGACCAGCTATCAAAGTTTACCCACCGATTTTCTGTTTAACACTGCATCACTGGATAGGACCACATGTTATGTATTATTCACCATGCAGTTATATGTGGGTGCATTGATGTTTATCTCTCTTGTAATTACAGTAGCCTAATTTAATTGATGAGAAGCAAATATGAATGGCTGAATCTTTACTATAGTAATTACTGGAGGTAGACACTGGAAGTAGTGGCTATGACCACACACACACACACACACACGCGCACACACACACACACACACACACACACCAGAGAGAGTGCACTCGATCCATTAGGGATCGACACAGACCAGATTTAAACACCAGAGGGCAGAATATGTCATTCTGAAAAATCTACTCTCAGACACATTGTTTAAAAAGAGACACATGACTCAGTTGTTTTATCTTCTGGCCAAAATATGGATGTCTGGCCACTATCTATTTAAGATGGAGGGTTGGAGTGTTTGATAACATTGAACATGTGAGTGTCATATTGTTGAAGGTTGAAGGTTTTGTAGGTTTTGTAGGTTTTGAAGGTTTTGTAAAGCACTTCAGATCAGCTTCACTTGTTCCAGCAATCAGCTATTCGCTTGTGTGACGTTGCTGTCTTGTGTTAACGCTATGATTAGCCCAATGGTATTCAAGTCGGGGTCTGCAATGGGGTCACCAAAAAGGAACAGAAGATTAAGATTACAGATTATTGTATGGGACAATATACAAATGTTTTTGAGAAAGATCGTTTGAAAAATCTAATTTTATTGTGTAAACGTATGTATTGGTTTCTTTTCATTTTAATAAGAGATGAAAATGTAATGAATTGAGGGTTATTTGTTGATGTAAAAATGTCAGATTTTAAGGTTGTGTCATTATATTTGGGGTGGGGTCAAGAGAAATTATTGTGGAAAGAAATTGGTCCCCAGAAATTCTGGCGGAAAAAAATGGTGTCCCCGCTGAAGAAGTTTGAATACCACTGATATAGCCTAATGCTTACTTATTGTCTGCTGAAAGCACATACATGTAGGTGTTCCAATTCTCCCATACTGGAGCAGAGCCTCAGACTGGGTGTGTACTCCCCTCTCTCCTCCATTACTCTCTCCTCCTTTCCCTTTAAAGCCTGCTGCTCAGACACACCTCTCCGCTATGTGTGTCTAAATCGAATTTATTCAACCTAATAAAACCAATTCCCATATTAAAGTATTTTGTTTTTTTTAATGTTACAGACAGAAAATATAATTGTACCAACGAATTTATTGTATAATAATCACTTGTCCATTTGAGCATTTAGTTTGGGAAAAAAGTGAGACAATATTATTATACTCATTCGACCTTCCCGACCTCAAGAATCTTGCTTGTGAAGAGCGTGACAAATTCTTTGCACAGCTATCCGTCATATTCCCAGCAGAAAAAAGTTACCCCCAAATATAATGAACAAAAGGGCGTTACAGCAGCCTACTGTCTGTCTTCGTTTAAGACACTTTGGCGCTAGGAGTGGTCTGTCCAAAAACGACACTCCTCCGTGTTCTCACACTAGTAACTACAATATCTGCGCGACAGGAGACGTCGGAGAGGGTGGGCGTAGGGACGAACTCCTCCGATGTTTAGGACTACACTTCTTTCAAGACCATTTACCTTCTTTTTTTTAACAACATTGTAAATCAGAAACTGTGCTTGAAATTAGTATGTACGGCTCTCAAAATAGACTTCCGACAATGAGTCGGAGGACTAATTCTCGACCAGACCTGACAAGCGGCACTCAGTTCGCCGTTGGTGGAAACGGCTATCAACAGGAATATGGAGACGGATACAACTATTCACAAACTTTCTCCAAAACGTCCATGAGTGGAGGTGGTGGGGGCTACGGAGGGGGACTTGGAGGGGGGGCAAGGTATGTGCACCTTGCATTCAGAATTAGGCTAAAGGTTGGTTAAGGAGAGGATACAAATTGGACCAATAGTTAATGACTAGTTTATTGTGAATCTGATGAATAAATGCATTGTATATAGACAGTGAAAAAAAATCTAACTTTTTTTGTCAAATACATAAATCCAACATTGGATCAGCATTTTTAATCATAGTGAATTCGGGGATTATCCCCGACCAGAAATCGAACCGGGTTCCAGCAACTGTCTAGCCAACAACTTAATCGTTAGGCCAAGAGGTCCGAATCACGCGTTTAGGTGGCTAGGTGTTGGTTTGACAGTAGCTGGACCAGGGTTCGCGTACCGGTTGTGGCGCCCCTTGAGCAAAAATGGGCAGTATTTCTGTGGTAAGTATTAGAAAAATATATTTCAATTACTTCTGAGTATTTCGTCATTTGAAATACATTGGCCTGAACTACACTCTAGTGTATATTGCAACAAGATACTTTCGAGAGCTGTAATTTGTACTTTCACTCTGCATTGGTATCAGAGTTCTGAAGGCACTATGGTGCGATAAGAGCGTCTGCTAAATGAACTAAATAAGAAGTATATGACTGCAAAGCATGCTTAGTATTATTCTAATAAACTTCGCCCTGAAACAAGGCCAATAATAATACCCAGTGCGCTTTGCAGCTCATTTAGGAATGTTCATTTTCACATATATATTTACATATTGATCATTTAGCAGACACTTATCCAGCGTGACTTACAGTCAGAGTATTCAACTAAGATAGATAAACAACAACATATCACAGTCACTGTCAACATTTATGTAATATGTTACTGAGAACGTTGTTAGGCTGGCTATTTGAAAATGTATTTTTGTATTCTAAAATACAAAATACATGTACTTTAATTAAATACATTATTTTGATACATTGATCTTTATGGTATTTTGGAATATTAAATACTGAAGAAATACACTGTTTAGACTTAATTAAGATAAATCAGATTACATTGAAACTAGGCCTATCTATGATATTAGGGATCACATTATTACATTATGATTAGCATTATACAAAGTACTGTTTTACATTATGTATTAAATGACAAAACTACACTTACAATAGTGGTCATTGCCCTGATTCTATACAGGGCTTCAATAGCCTAAGCTACATTATTCAGTTAACCCACTTTTCCTCTGCTACATTATCCAGAATACAATCACAGATTACTCAACTCAACACATATTCTGGGTCAAAGTCAATAGATTGAGATCTGAGATCGATATTTGACTGTGTTCAAGAGTGAAAAGTGTTGGAAACTTTTAACACACAACATACACACACAAACCCTGAACTTGATCCTCCCCCAGAACGTGATGTCACCTCACGATGTCACGTACCTTGTTGTTATTGTTAATATTAGTATAATGCCAATATAATGGATGTGTTGTGTTGCAATGTCGCAAACGCTGATGGTGTGTTCTTTGTTTTGTCATGTTTAGTGTGCAGAGCATCCAACACAAAGCTCTCTTCCTGCAAAGCCAGTGTCAGGAGTACCTGCAGAGAGTACAGCAGATTCTCCAGGCAGTAAGTACCTTACACAGGTCAATTATGGATAGAAACACACATACATGTGTGGATGCACATGCCCACACACAAACATGTTTGGTTGTGGAATAGCAGCATTAAAATGGGTTTAGCTTTAGCATAATAATTCATCTTCCACTTACAAATTATTATTATTATTAATTATCCAGGATGTTTCTATGTAAAACAGGAGGATTTTGCAATGCTGTTTTTTTCTGTGTTGATGCAACATTGGTAGCAGCTGTCTTCAGCTGTACTGATAATATTGCACTCCTCTAGAATTACTGTCCTGAAAAGTGCTGTTTGCCTTCTCGTCCATGATTGGTCCATTATGATCTCCCCTCCCTGAAGTGTTTTCAGCCATTATGGGTCATAATGGTGTGGTCTTTTTGACCTTGTTGGTCTTCCTGGTTGTCTTTTTGACAGTTTAGTGCAGCGTTTCCCAAACTCGGTCCTCATGACCCCAAGGGGTGCGCGTTTCGTTTTTTTGCCCTAGCACTGGGGTGACAGGCAATCTAGTGGTTAGAGCGTTGGCCCAGTAAACAAAGGTTGCTGGATCAAATCCCTGAGCTGACAAGGTAAAAATCTGCCTTTCTGCCCCTGAACAAGGCAGTTAACCCACTTTTCCTCTGTAGGTTGTCATTGTAAATAATAATTTGTTCTTAACTGACTTGTCTAGTTAAATTATATATATATTTTTTAAACTCCACAGCTGATTCAAATGATCAAAGCTTCATGATTTGTTAATTAATTATTTGGATCAGCTGTGTAGTGCTAGGGGGGGGGGGGGGGTGCTCCCTTTGGGGTCCCGAGGACAGAGTTTGGGAAATGCTGGTGTAGTGTGTACCACAGCAGGTTGGTGGCACCTTAATTAGGGAGGACGGGCCCGTGGTAATAGCTGGAGCTGATTAAGTGGGATTGTTTCCATGTGTTTGATGTTGCTTCGTTCCAGCCATTATTATGAGCCATCCTCCCCTTAGGAGCCTCCACTGGTGTATACTGTGTTGCCATGTTCAGGCAGTTGTCTTGTTGGCTGTTTTGGTGTGCTTACCATGTTGACATAGTAGCTTACTGGGCAGTCTTGTGGACAGTGTGGGTGTATTGACAGTACTGTGTTGACTGTGTGTGTGTGTGTATTGTTGTACTGACCATATGATTGTCCTCCCCCAGGGTGGTCCAGCGGGGGAGGTGGACAAGCTAATGAGTATGTCTTCTGAGGCCATAGACCAGCTGAAGGGATGTGCCATGGAGCTGCAGCACATGAAACAACCCAAAGACAACATCATCAAGAGGTAAAACAGAGAAAGAGATGGAGAGACAGAGGAAGAGAGAGCTAGTGAGAGTGTGCTCATGTGTTTGTGTGTGTGAAAGAGAGAGAGAGAGAGATTGTGTGTGTTTGATACATTAATTTGCATATGTGTTTGCATTTACATTTGTGCTCAAAAACAGATGGGACGAATCCACTCTTATCTTTCATGTCTGACATTTGCTGTCTCACCCTCCCTACAGCATACAGCATCTCCAGAACATGCAGAGTGGGATCACCTCCTCCATCAGTGG